>NC_056726.1:744465684-744745684 GCF_019279795.1 Protopterus annectens
CCAGGGAAAGGGAGCATGGGTATGACATTAATGTAGGAATATGCAACTTACACAGAGCTGCAATAGTGTAGTGGGCAGAGCATCCGCCTATTGCGCACACATTCTCGGTTCGGGTCCCACTGCAGCACATTCCATTTCTTGTGTGAAATCGGTATAACATAATCATTTTGCTGTATAACCTACTAAATGACATTAACACTTGTACAGGAGTACAAAATTACACATAGCCCACTCACTATTCACAGGGCATGAGACGACACACAGAGATAGATATATATATATATATATATATATATATATATATATATATATATATATATATATAGATATATATAGATATATATATATAAATATATATATATATATATATATATATATATATATATATATATATATATATATATATACACAGACAACATGCAATGGAGTATTTTACAATAATGTATGCCATTACCGACAGCACATAGATCTGCACTTATGTAATCAGTGAGGAATGCAAAGCTCACACAGAAAAGTATATGCAGACGGTGTGGATATATAACATACTGTGCTGTCCAGGACAGGCCCATCAATCCGTACTACTGTGGCCAAAGGATTTGCCATCAAGATAGGTAACAATAAATAATAACTGATGTAGGTCAGCAGCCACCAGTTACACCCAGTAGTCAAGGCCTAGGGGGACATTTATTACATGTGATAATGTCTATGTATCTGTCACATGTATGGACCCTGACCAACAAATGTTGTGGGCGTCCACGATATGACTGGGATGATAGCAGGAATGCCAGCAGTATATTATGATAGGCCAATACCGAACAACCCCTAACCGTATCACAGCAAGACAAACCCAGCCATATATGTGGAGGACGGAAGCAGGAACACAGGGCCATACCCGTAATATTGCTGCTACACACACTGCACATTGCTGGTGTTACAGGATTCGATGCAACATACCCTTATGCAGGAATAACACATCAGGAACAGAACTGGAAGTAGCCATGTACTGATGGCACACAACAGACAGATTGCCGGGGATATATCTAGGACAAGCCCTGTGTGGTGCACAGGCAAAAGCAAACAGACAAGCCACTCACCATCATGTGGACAGGCCCACTGTTAAGAGCTGTGCAGACAGACTGCATTCCATCCTAAACTACTATGTACACACACAAACACTGCAAGACCAGCAATATACAAAGCACATAACAACACCACTCACTCTGTCTGTAGGTCTAGAACAACCTAAGATTGTGTAGTTGTCCTGTGTCTGCAAGCCCCGCTGTAGTAGATAATGCAACCTGCCATCTGTAACACTGCTGCCAACATACCGGAAGGATGTCCTCCATACTGGAAAGGTGAAAGGACAATGCCCACATGAGTAAGCATTTTATAGTACTGGGTTGCAATGACAATGGTTAACAGAATCACTACACAGCAGGCTGCACACTGACTGGTGCAGAGCCCATCACCTGATCATGTGTATCACCTACAAAAGCCATGCTGTAATCCATTCAAACCAACTCATTCACTCTACTGGAGAGGAGGAGAGAGAGAGAGAGAGAGAGAGAAAATAAAAAAGAAAAAAGAAGAGGAAACCAACCAAAGAAAAAAGGATATTGAAAACATACGTATACCATGGAACTTACACAGTGGGGAACACAGTACTACAGGCCACAACCGGGAAGGTGTCACATCCGTCCAAACACTAAAAAGTATGTAAAACACAACTGTATGTAATTTAATGTAGGATGTGGTATATATTAATAGGATGTATGTTGTAGAATGTTTCATATGTGCCATCTGTAGTTGGCCCTGTAATGATGTCCCGCTGAACAAGGGCTCTGGACAATACTGTCTGTCCTTGTAAGCAGTGGGACATACCCTCCAACTGTGCAGATCAGCAATGAATGACAAAGATATCAGCCATAATATCTGTGTACGTTATGTTAGTGTGGAGAATAGCTGTTGATGGATGTACTGCCGTCATGATAGACATGTGTGTCAGTGTACAGCACTTGCAGGACAGTCATGTGAATGTGTAATGTAGCATGCACAAATGCCATAGGTGTGTAATAGGTGTACCAGCAATCTCACCCCATAGTTACCACCCTAATGTTAGGCTGTGTTCACATGTGGCACCTGTCAGTGTTACAGCAAGGCAGAACAGTGCAGCTGCGAATGAAAGACGGTTACAGAAAGCGGACCAGATGTCTTTATGCACTCCACATAGCTGTGTGATATGTACTGTGACATGTATGTGTACAGATACAGACACTCATATAGACATAGGTATATCAACAACGTACAACATATAGCTACACATATATGTACATAGATGTATATTCATACACATATATATACTGGAACTGACAATGGCATGCAGGTGCAATAGTCTGTAATAGGTCACCAAAAATAAGTGTCCCCACAGGGAGCATAGCTACAAACACATAGCACAAAGCATGGCATATATACATAGCACAAAGCTTGGTACACTATAACATATGTCCCAATGGCAGGTAAGCAGCTGACATAACAATTGCAGTCTGTGAACGTGTTGTTGTTGCTGATATGGTGGGGGGAGACATGTATGTGTATTAAGAACTATGGTAACCCTGCTGTATGGGTGGCTCATACCTGTTTCCATCTTTATATCTTCCAGGAATCATGTTGCATTGTTGCCTTCCCGCATACAGCGCCACAGAAATGGCTATCATCATCGGCCACCTGGTACAGCACTATGTACTTTTTTTTGGCCGGACAGCCCATGATCAGCAGGAGAGGACCGCCCCATGGAATGAGCTAGTCCACAGGGTCAATGATGTCGGACTGCAAAACTGCAGCTATGAGCAGGTCCGGCATCATTGCACCGACCTGCTTTGCCATGTACGTTGGCATGCAGCTGCTGTAAAGGGGGACAACCTCGCAATGGGGGGGCAACCCACCCATCCACCCCTCACCTGTGTGGAGGAGCTTCTCAGCAGCCTAGTGGCACCTGTCTGCCTGTAACATCAACACTTGGCAGGGCACATCTTGGAGGGGGATGCCAATGACACTCCAGCTGAGGAGCATTGCAGGTAAGGCCCCAGGGCACATCGGTACACCACTCGTGTGTATGCATCTGCAGCTGTACAGGTGCATCATGCAGAAATGAGATGTCATATATTTTGTCTGCTCCTGTGTAGTAGTAATAAACAGTTGTGTAGAAGCTGTAATATTGTGTAATTCTGCTGTTGATGTAACATAATGCTGCACTCACCAGTTATGAATGCCACAGCTGTGGCCACTGACATCAGCTTTCTTACACTACTATGTAGGTCCCTCCAGGATACAACCACAGCAGCAGCCTGTAGCCGGTGACTATGGTCCGTGTTCATGCATGATGATTAACTGGGCGTGTAATAGCTATGGGCTATCCCCCATGCACACGTCTAACACACCTATCCATACTGCATGCTGTACACATTCACGTTTTGTTGTTGAGAAATGCACTGTATCACAGTAGAGACCATGCTGGGGTATCTGAAGGGTACAACAGACACATGCAAGATAACTAACATCCTGTCAATGTGCAATGTGTCCACAGGGATGTGTCATGTGGCATGACACATGGCCTACAGTAGAGACATGTGTGACTCAACACCACCATGGCTGCAGCTGCACACAAGCAGGTTAAGTAAACATTGCAGACATAACACTGACCCCACAGCACTTGTCACAGCTGTGTGTGCACTTTAAGGGATGTGCACATGACTAGACCTTGCAACCATGCAGAGATCTGGGACATGTGTAGGGATCCCCTCACAGCCATGGTAAGGTCTGCTGGTTGTCAGTGTAATAGTCATGTACTGGTCATACATGCACTGCTGATGTTGTGATCTGTAATGCAGACATCAGGCATCCACAACTGATAGCTGTTCACATATTATCCCAGGTATTGTTACTACAACACACAGGGGCTGTGAGCAGTGGAGCTGACATAACCGACACAGTACTATAGATGCATCAATGGTATCTACACCTGTGAGGTATGGTGCACGGTACTAGGCAGGGTGCGGAACAGGCCACAGTATCACATTGTACATGGGTGCAGTGTTAACACGGGGAGGAGCCATCACCTACCAACAAAGCACATGCCTCATACACATGTATTCTGCCACTAGCATGATGTCACTATAGTTGCACTGCATGCTGTTGAGCTCCATATGTAATGCACGTTGACAGAAGGCTAATGGGAGGACTGTGTGTACAAATGTTGTGCAACTCCACATGTAGGAGTGTGGGGTGTGTGTGTGACACGGTTGTGTTTGCAGGTGCAATCTAGTGGAGTGTGGATGATGCATGCCAGGTGTGTGTGTGTGTGTGTGTGTGTGTGTGTGTGTGTGTGTGTGTGTGTGTGTCCATGTATGTACAGCAATAGTGGGATTGACCACATTCCCCTTGGGATTGTGCCATACATAGAGTGAGACATGGGACACCAGGACAACCTGTCAGGTATGTGAACACAGGACAGCTGATAGCATAACAAGGGCTGTAGCATGGAGCATGCATTGGGAGGTGCAGGACATACCAGGTATACACATCATATTGCCAGCAGCAGATAGGTAACTGGCTACCCACATATTCAGCACTACAAATGCAATGGGGAATTACCACAGCATATCAGTGAGCGTATCCAGGTAGTAATGTCATCCGCATGATGGATCGCTTGTGCAGCAAATGTGGCATGAACTGAGCAAGACTGCAGTATGAGGCTCTGGTGTGTGACATATGTAGTGACTGTAGCATACCCAACCATATAGGGGCCTCGTACACCATTACTGCCCATACACAGGGTAAAACAGGGTGACAGTTGTGAGGCCATGTACAACCTACTCCACCCAGGTAAGGGAGGTGATAGAGTAACAGGTCAGGTGTGATAACCACACGTGTAGGCATGGGGAGGGATGATATGTTAATGGGCTGTAGTGATGTGTGTGTATTAGCAAGTGTCATGCAGGAAGCAGAACATATGTAACTGACTGTGGGACTGTCTACAAACACAGGGAAGGTGAGGTTGCAAGGTGGCTGTCAGTGTGAGTGTGTGTGAGTGTGTGTACTATTATACACTGCTGTACAGGGCTTGACATGTGTATTTGTTTCCCCCACCAGTGACGAGGTGGGTCAGGGTCTCTCCTGCTTACATACTGAGGTAGGTGTCCCTACAGACACAGATGATGATGAAGGTACAGGTGAGGCACAGGTGGGGTTGTCAGAGGCTGACATTGCACCAACATGTGTCATCACCCGCCTAGCCACCCCAAGCATGCATGCAGTTACCGTGCCCCTACAAACCCCATCATATGTGGCCATAGCAGAGGGACAGTTGACTCTTGGTGGCAATGGCCAGGAAAGTGTGGTGTCCATGCCAACTGTGTTGGATCACAGTTGGCATAGCCAGATGTCCGAAAGGCCACCACATCAGCAGATGTACCGTGGTGCTCGTGGGAGGATGACAGGTCATCCTGCCCCTGGCAGAGGCACCACAACTGGTACCACCAGGAGCATGTTTCAGGCTGTGATGGAGGCACAGGCACATATGGAAATGCACTCTAGACAGGTCCTGAGGCTGCAGAGGTCTGCTTTCACAGCTGTAAGTGGCAACCTTTATGAACTCGCTGTTGCCTTCCATGAATATACTGAGGTCATGGATAGATGGTAAGGTGAGATGGCTGGCCTCCTCAACCGTGGTATGTCTGTACTAGCACGTGTGGGGGGGAGTGGTGTGACGTCCGTGTGGACATAGGCCAGAGACACCAGCAGCTGGCAGTCAACATGGATGTGCCAGGATGCACAGCCACTCCCGTAGTAGCAGTACCAGCCCCAACACACCACAGGAGCTGCTATCCACACCACACCACAGCAAGCCATGTGCACGTGGCCCTGGCCAGGCCCAGGCAGGACATGATTCCAGCGGACATATGCCATCATCAGGGGAGAGTAGCACCTCAAGGTCTGTACCTGCACATGCCCATGGAACCCCTGGCAGGCACAGTCAGTGTGTCCATGGCTAGAGACACTAAACTGCACAACTTGCCAGGTATGGTCTGCAGCTGTCCAACATTACCCATGTGGGGCAGCCACATGGTGGGACTGTGTTCATGCATACCCACACACTATGCAACCACACCTAGGGCATCCCCATACCGGCACACACCACATCACCATGCCCCAATCAAAAAAACACACCCCTCACCCACACACATGGTGACACATGCTTGGACCACCCTCAGCCTCTGGTACACCTGCAACACACCCTGTGCATATGATGATACCTGTGTCACATCCCTGTCATCCATAACATCGATGCAGGGACAGGCTAAAATGGTTCTGATGTACATGATGACTGTAATGGGGTGCCACAATGTACCGCAGTGTAGAATCTAGTCAGGAGAAATATGTACTGCATACATCTCAGGTAGTGTAGCCATGCAGCTAGGATGCATTCCAGCTGTTGGTAACACCAATCAATATCCCCATACTGTCATCCATTTGTGCTGTAGGCATACATGTGTCAGCAGGAGGATGGTCTGCAGGCATATTCCACAGGGGTATGTCAGTGTGGTGACACCATGGCCATGACATATGTGGTGTACAGTTGCACACATGCCACAGGTATGTATAACAGCTATTCACTGTGCAAATGTGACCGGTGGCTTGCTGGTACAGATATGATCTGCACCCTTATGTCAACCCATCCACATACACACACATACTGACTTGGCGACACTGTGTCTAGACCCCAACCCAGGTATGTAGTGCTAAAGAACTGTGTGGCTGTCATTGCACACACAACACCATCTGCACACACTAGAACCCATCTGACAAACCCACAATCACACAGTGGCCACAATGCAAAAACAGCCCATTGCATATCACAACAGTGGTACCACAGGGATATGTATGTGATGCACACGCCACAGGGGTTCAGGCACCTAGGCAGCGAGACATTTCCCTGCAATACATTTTGGCTGGGGACACATGGCTGAAGTGACATTCAGCTGCAGAGAAATATGGCTGTTTGTTTTCCCCCTGTGCATTTGGTTATTGAAGTTGTAGGTATGATAACACATTCTTCTCTTTGCCCACAGGGAATTTGCAAACAGCCATATTTCTCTGCAGCTGAATGTCATTTCAGCCATTTGTCCCCAGTCAAATGTACCACAGGGGAAATGTCTCGCTGCCTAGGCACCTGAACCCACGCCACAGACATAGTAGAGTGTTGCATTGTGTTGCCACACCTATGGGCGACAACAACAATAGCTGTACTACTGTGTGGCAATGTGCATTGTAATAGGAGTATGTGGACTTGGACCGGTGTACCCTACAGATATGCACACATGCACATATACGCACACATGGCAGACCTCAATGGGATTCTCATGCCTTTCGATCCATTGGTGCAACACTGTTGTGCTGGTACTGCAATGCACATGTAGCTGTTAGGGAGTGGAGTGTAACAGGCTGCATGTTACATTAATGAGGTTGAGAGGCACCGCACTCTATATGGGTCACACAAATAGGTATCTCCCCAGTCAAACATGTCCAGCCTGCAATACACAACCAAATGTTGGTGATCCCATAACCAGGGCCAGTGGCAATATGGGCACACAATGTTACCTGTACTACATACCACCTGTATGATGTCAGGCTGTTATTGGTAACATATCATGCAGTACGTTCTGGCTCCCATGGGGAATGTATTATGTGAATACCATCAACATTGCCAGGCTTCAGATACACAGACACAAATATGCAGCTACAGGTATACCTATACATGATTTTATATATATATATATATATATATATATATATATATATATATATATATATATATATATATATATATATATATATATATGTGTGTGTGTGTGTATACATATACATGTGACCACACATACACATGCAGTTATATGTACAGTATGAAACATAAGCGGTAGGTGCACATAATATGGAAAAGCCACTATGCCTACAGTTGACCCCTGAACGACTGGACACTGTATGCGCCACCCATACAAATGACAATCGTTGCCTGTAACATACAACCCCAGAGAGGTCATAGGTGAAACAACACCCACAGGTTTGGTAACATGGTAACTTGTCATTGTGTACTATTACAGTTCTACATGCCATGCCATATAGCTGTTCAGACATTGACAACTATATCAACGGAGTGATACTACAGTGGACCAGTTACACTCATACAGTAGGTTGGAAAGGTTCACAGCTGTTGCTGTCCAGGCCAAGCCATTCACATTGTACAAAAGGAAAGACACACTGGGCCACAGGATACCTAACAATCGACAGTATGTACTCTAGGTGTGTAGTTCAGCAGCCTCTATCTACACACTTTACAAACACAGTAGGTGGTATGGACGTCTTATGACCACATGGGTTACAACTGCTAAATAACTTGGCATAACTGACACCATCATGTGCACACCATCACACAGAACAGTTTGTATGGCAGGGGGCAGTAGTCCTGCAGTACCCAGATCCATGACAGTAATGTGTATATAGGTAAAGTATGTGGTACTGTACATCCAGATACCTTAAGTCAGCTCAGCCCTGATAACCCCACATTTTGTAGCAGCCTAGGTCTTTTCTGGTGCTCCCCCTGGACTCATTTATAGAGGACCACATACCACTGTTACATACACTGGGCTCTGCAGTGCATGAGGGCACACATGTATTGTGTAGGTGGTGCCCACAAATATATGGCCCCAGCCCCACCATATGTGTTGGGGGTTACAATGGCAGTGGACTGATGGCAGACATGGCAGTGTGTTATACTACCAGCCCACTATGGATCAACCACCAACAACATGACATATGTGCACAACTTGGTATGTAGGTGATGGACAGAGGCTGGAATACAGGCACATATGTGGCAACTATTGCCATACACTACACAAGGTGCAGGTGTTACAGGATAGTCTGTAACATACCCATAGTCAGAGAATTGCTGGTATGGATGGCCATGGATGTAGCCATGTACCAGTAACACGCAACACACACACACTGCCAGTGTATTATCTGACACAAGACCTGTGTGGTGGACAGACAAGACATGATAGGCACAGCTATGGCCGGAATTAGGGTAGGCTCACAGTTGTGTGTTATGCAGGTGGACTGCATTCCATGGCAAACTAGTATATACACCCACACCCTGTAACACCAGTACTGTACAATGCATAACACAACTCCACTCGCAGTCTGTCTGTACGTCCTGATCTTCTGAAGAATATGTGGCTGCCCTGAGTGTGCCGCTTCTCAAGTATGGAGTATTGCTACATACTGTCAGTAGCACTGCTGCCCACACATGGTACAGATGCCCATCACGCAGGAGATGTAATGGGACCACACAAACAGCCATGACAGTGTTAAATGGGTGTAGTACACATGTGTATTCATATATCTGGCTATCTGGATATATAAATGTACATAAATTCCCACCATAGTTCCTGGACATGAAGTGTAGGCCACCCCAGCCTGTATGTTCCCAATGTCGTACTTGCAGGGGATGTCAGGTATCTCTAGTAGGTATACTGGTATGGGATTGTATTCACAGACATGGTGTGTATGTCAGGTCACATCTGCTCATAACATGTGTGCCATTGGTTACTGAACAACATCCAAAGGACATCAGTGTACAGTACTGCTGCTAGAATGTAATACCACTGTGGACTGCAGCAGAGATACTAGCCAGTATATGTGGGGGTCTAACACAGTCTGTACATTCCAGAGGTATACACATATGCCCTTAGTGCTACACATGTGTTCCATGCCTTACAATATGGATGTGGATGGCCATGTAGATGGGTATAGCACATGACGACAGGTATATAATGTCCACCATAGGTCATGCATTCACACACCCCTGCCTGGCCTGTAATAGTATGACCACTGGTACAGGGGTGCCATGGCCACATACTACACAATAGATATGGACATACATCCACACTGCATCCCACTGCCCTGTGTGACATACATGACTGTTAGGGGAGGCCCAGAAGTGGGACATCTAGCTAGTATCTGCGCATGACATCACACTGGGTAGCTACACTCAGCTGCTAGGCATGTCACAATGCACTGTGCAGGCTGCAGGCAGACTGGCTTAACACTGGCCTACACCTCCCAAGGGGGAATGCACATGTACCTGCATATACAGCAGGCTCCATAGGCATGTCACAGCACAGGGTGGAGCGCAACTGTCTGACAGTTCATATCCACAACCACTGTGAACACAGCCACAGCCACATATGGTTAGCTAGCATGGTATGACAGTATATGGACTATGTGTTCAACACCATCCTCATATGTGTCACTCACAGACTTCCCTACATATACTGGCCTGCTACACAGTTTGGTCTGGTGGGTGTCTGTGGTATGGGACATGTGTATTTATAACCCTACAAACATGTACGCCATTACAGTACCATACAGGGGGGCAGCATGTAACATCTGCAAGTAAGGGAACTAGAACAATGTCATCTACCGCGGTCTGCACACAGGCTAAGGTACATATCAACACTACACACACTGTCAACATTCACCATAGGTACACAGACCTCAGTACTGTATGAACATCCTCAGAATGTGCAGGTAATGTAATTTAATGTAACCCCTACTGTACATAACATGTGTAGCAGTCATATATATCCGTAGCTTGTTGTCAGATATGATGCCACAAAGTATGGTGTACAGCACATATGCACCACTTCATGCTTGACATATGTACAAAGGCTGACAGAGGTGTGGCTGGGAACACATACACAGGACCAATATTGACATGCTGCTGTGATGACCACATCCATTTACTGTTGTTACAGGGTTGTTGCACCATATGTCTTTTGAGGGATATGATGTCTGTGACTACCACAGCTTTTTCACACTACCTTCAGCAGTCGACAGCTAGATGCTCTGTGGGTGGCACATGCAGCCACGGACACAACACTGCCCAGGCTGCAGATGACCCTGCAGATGGTGATTCCCCATCAACATGGAACTGACATGGCAGGTGTTGAGCATGTACATCAGCCATATCTACACAATCACTGTGAAAGCAACATTAGTCCACATGCAGTATAGCAGCACCTACAGGCTGTAGTCAGGTCAGGCACATCCACCTCCTATTTGATGCACTGTTTCCACAGTGTATGTTGTTAGAGGTACACCGTAATCCATCTGGGATGCTGTTTGGCACACACCAGATCTAGTTCCAGCTCACAGTGGGTGACAAGGGCAAACACCACCATGATGTTCCTGGGTATTGGAGTGTGTTTCCATACAATTGGTGATGGGGATGTTACCACAGCTGTTTCACATGCAATCAGCTAGAGGAGGGCTGCAATTCATGCAGAGGCCATCAGCTGATCATGAGCATTACCTACATTACACATGCTGCTGCCTAAGCAAGGCAGGTGTAGGTCTCCACGTCCACCTGAGAGGGGGTGGGGGATGCAGTCAGAGGCTAATATGTGTCAGGGAGGGGTGGGAGGGTAAAACTGAGGCATGGTTGTGTCACACACCTAGCAGCACAGG
This sequence comes from Protopterus annectens, assembly GCF_019279795.1. Classification (NCBI taxonomy): domain Eukaryota; kingdom Metazoa; phylum Chordata; order Ceratodontiformes; family Protopteridae; genus Protopterus; species Protopterus annectens. The sequence goes on from NC_056726.1 coordinate 744,477,265, forward strand.
GTATCAAACCCCTGATGACTATGTAGTGCTAGCACAGTCTGCTGCAGTTATTGGATGTGCCACATGGGTTACCTGTTGGGGAGCACTCAGAACATATATGTGATGGGGAGTGACATCTGCAACAGGGATACAGTAGCTGTATGGTAGGTGACATACACGTGCCTGTGGGCATGAGCAGGTGCCAGCGTCAACACAGCCGCACTCTCACAAGGACACACACACATTGACACACGTGGCAGGGCCAGGTGTACAACTCATCTGTTGTGGGATTGCCATATCACATCACTGTGCAGGTATCCCATGCACCACACAAGTCATACTGGGGCTATATGGCAAAATGTATGAGAAGGTGTCTGACATCAGACAGCATGCTGCAGTATGCCCATGGAGGTTGTAGGGAGTGTGGATGTGAACATCTGCAGCATGCAACACACACACAAACACACAGGGTGTCACTACTGACATGCATGTGTGCATGTATGCACAGGTGTGTGGTGTTCGAGTGCACTAGATGGCTGTCCACGGCTAGGCAATGGGTGTACCTTGGCATCAGGCCACATGACAATGGTCTGCATTGTGTCTCTGGGATGTAGTGTCTGCATTTGCTCACAAAGGCAGGTATTGTATCCACCATCCGGTCACCTGGGTGACTACTGTGTGTGGGCATTGCTGTGCATCACTTGCCATGTCTGCGTTCCTTCATCCATGACATGGACTGCATCTGGGATGTGCACACTTCCCACATGCATGTACAGTGACATGTGGAACTGTACCTGGGGTGTCAGGCCCATGTTGTGAACACAGATTATCATCAGATGTGCCAGTCCTGCCCACCTGTGGCAGGGGCTGGTAATGGCCAGCAGCTTTACCCTGCACCTACATGGTGTGCATGCTATTAGCATTCCTTGGTGTCAGTGGCATCTGTCCATATGGGCATGTTGTCAGGCATGGTATGTCTGTTGTGGGTCACATGTGATGGCACCACAGGTGGTGCAGTTGTCCATTGGAGAACATGGGGGAGGTGCACTATCTGCATGTATGTGCATATTGGACAGATGGACTGGATGTCATGCCCTCTGTGGTCCACCGCTGTCACTCCATAGTTACTATTGGTGGCCAATGTGCAGTGTACTACTCACAAATTGGCTGTTACTTAGTAATGTGTGTGTATGACACACGGTATTAGAGTGTGCTCTGTGTAATACTGGGGTTGCTAACTGTGATTGCTTGGCCTTGATGTCACATGCCTGGGTATGGCTCAGCACCCTGGGCTCTCAGCCATATCACATGTGTTATCCCTGTACAGTGGACATTGTGATATATAGTATGGCCACCATATAGGAAAAGGCAAAACCCACTCCACATTGACCACAGGTGTCAGAACCACCTGTAAACAGGATACGGGTTACAAACACACACACACACACACACACACACACACACACACACACACACCTGTCATGTTTGGGAGTAGAACCCCTACCTAACTAGTGTACAACACTACAGCATTACCCAGTTATAGTAAGCGCCATGGATATTACTGGGGTAGTCCTTGCCCATAAGTGTATTTCACACTGACTGACATCAGCAGGATTGCCAAAGTAGGGCTTTGAAATGACTACAAGAGATTTCACACTGACTGATGTCAGCAGGATTGCCAAAGTAGGGCTTTGAGATGACTGTGAGAGACTAGCCTAAAATGTATTGCTCCCTACACAGACAGTGATACACACAATACATCTGAGACTGCCATGTGTGGGAATAGAACTCAACAATGTGTCTAATTTACACTACAGCTGTATGCAGTTACAGCATGCGCTACAGAGATTATAGGGCTATAGCTCTCCCAGGTGAGTATTTCTAGGTGGGTGACATCAGCAGCCTTGCCAAAGTTGGGTATGTGAAATGTATAGGGTTTGTGTTACCTAAAATCATTGCTCTCTACACAGTCACACATGAACACATACACACACAGTTGGCAGGTCAGGGGTTAGAACTCCCAACTAACTCCTTAATCACACTATGGCCATACGATGTTAGAGGATGTGCTACAGAGGTTACTCAGCTACGATAGTCCCAGAGGTGTACTTCAAGTTGCGTGACATCAGCAGCCTTGCCAAAGGTGGGTATTCGACTTGTAAGGGGTGTGAGTAGCCTAAAAAGGCATTGCTCTCTACACAGTTAGTGACAAACAGACACGCACACACAGACTCACACATGCACAGTTGCCACATCTGGGGTTTGACCTCCTACCTAACTACATTATCACAGCCTTGCCAAAGGAGTGTATTCGACTTCTAAGGGGTGTGAGTGGCCAAAAAAGTATTGCTTTCTACACAGTCAGTGACAAACAGATATGCACACACACACACGCACAGTTGCCACATCTGGGGTTCGACCTCCCACCCAACTACATTATCATAATACAGCAGTATGCAGTTACAGCATGTGCTATGGAGATTGTTGGGATACAGCTCTCCCAGGGGAGTATTTCTAGGTGGGTGACATCAGCAGCCTTGCCAAAGGTGAGTATGTGAAATGTATGGGGTGTAAGTTACCTAAAAGCATTGCTCTCTACACAGTCAGGGGCTAGAACTCCCAACTAACTCCTTACTCACACTATGGCCATACGATGCTACTGGACATGCTATGGAGATTACTCAGCCATGATTGACCCAGAGGTGCATTTCAAGTTGCGTGACATCAGCAGCCTTGCCAAAGGAGAGCTTTCAACTTGTAAGGGGTGTGAGTGGCCTAAAAAGCATCGCTGTCTACACAGTCAGTGACAGACAGACATCCACACACAGTTGCCATGTCTGGGGTGCAACCTCCTACTTAACTACTTTATCACACTACAGCAGTACTCAGTTACAGCATGTGCTATATTACTGGGTTATAGCTCTCCCAGGGGAGTATGTATACGTGGATGACATCAGCAGCCTTGCCAAAGGTGGGTATGTGAAATGTACGGGGTGTGAGTTACCTAAAAGCATTGCTCTCTACACAGTCAGTGAGAGATTGACATACACATGAACAATGACACACACTCACACAGTTGCCATGGCTGGGGTTAGAACTCCTACCTAACTAGTCTATCACACTACAGCAGTACACAGTTATGGGATGCACCACAGAGATTACTAGCCTACAGGTCTCCCAAAGATGTATTACACATTGGATAACCTCAGCAGGCTTGTCAGGGTACCGCTATGGGGTGGCCAGTGTGTGCATGGCCCATACACCATTCATGTAGGGGTGACATGCCACAGGTGGCCACACATGGGGTCATATGTCACAGGTGCGTGTCTAGGGTAACTAGCTGACTATGTCCTTGTACAGCCATGTTGCACAGCTGACACGTGGACCACATAGTCTGTGGTACTGACAGGTACTGGTCACTAGTAACTGCAGTGTGTGACATCTGCAACTGATGTGTTTGGGGCCCTTTGGCTGTGTGCTCGGCAGGTCAAGCTTGGATGGCTCCTTGTCACGGTCACCCTCTTCCACACATCTATATCCATCTACCTTTGGCGTATTATGATTGTGTTGTCCTTACATATATGTCTGTATTCCTATCCCCTGTGTGTGCAAGGCATGAGTGGTGCATACTGACATGTGTCTGAAGTAACTATTGCAACCGCTGGATATGTCTGGTCCACTGGTGTTTGCATACATGGCCTTCATGTGTTTAAGTGTGTGAGCATGCCCAGTTTGACCTTTCAGTATGCTGATGACTGACATTGCCTTCATTACTCTAAGTGTGTGAGCATGCCTAGTAAGGTCATCTGTTATGTATGTGTGGAGCATGTCCTGTGGTTTGTACTGCACAGCTGACCTTTGTGTTGCACACCGACAGGTAGCATGCTGTGTCAGCATGGTATCCACCGATGATTTGGCATTGACTGTTGCAACATATCTGTATAGCGGGGGATACACCTGACTATTTCTATGTTTCTACACAGGAGTGGGGGGGTGCACCTGACTGTTACTGTATTTCTAAGTGAGGTGGGGGGCCACACCTGACAGTTGTACACATTTGCTAGAACTGTACGGGTATGTCCTGTAGTCTGATTCTGTCAGTGGTCTTACCCATCATGCTGGCTACTTCATACCGTACTTCCGTTTCTATGTTTTGATTGCATACACATTGGTTGCAGACTTCCTAGCTATCACAACTGACATCCTACTACCTGGCCTGCTGTGGTCTGTCTGTGTAGGCCTGGGTGGGGATCAGCCATACCCCTCATTCAGAGGCCATAGTACACCACTTGTTTGTGTTTGTCTGCACCTGTTCTGCTGGCTGTGACTGTTGTTGGGCATGTGACCCCCTCTCCTGACTGGCATGTGTGAATCACTTATCCTGTGGGTGTCACAGTATTGTGGGTGGTGCTGCAGGGCTGCCTATGTCAGATGCACGTAGTACACTGCCTATGCATGGTTAGGCACAGGTAGTGTAATGTTTGGCAATGTATGTGCTATGTGTTGCCTCTTTGCCAGGGCCAGGGCATACTGGGTACACTTCCGTCTGCCTACTGAGGTTCCTCCTCTAAGTTACTCTGTGCCTGTGCAGGCCTTGGCATTGGTGGGGGGCTACATGACCCTGCCCCTTGTTGCTCCTGCTGCAGCTGTATCCGCAAGACCATATTGTGTAGCATGGCACATGCAAGGATGATTTGGGTACATATAGTTGGTGAGTACTGTAAGGCTCCACCGGATGTGTCCAAGCAATGGAACCATGACTTGAGCATCCCAAACACACGCTCTGTTATGATTTTTGTTTGTGCATGTGCCTCATTATAGAGTTCTTGTTCGGGTATGTGTGCATTTCTGATGGGTGTCATCAGCCATGGCTCCAGTGCATATCCCGCATCCCCCACTAGGTGAACATGTGGGATGTCCACATTGGCAAATTTCTGGTACAGCTGCATCAGATGCTAGATGTTGGAATCGTGATAACTTCCAGGGCAGCCAGCACACACGTTCAGTATTATACCCTGGGCATCACACACGACCCGGCAGTTGATGGAGGGGAAGCCCTTGCGGTTGATGTGAACCCTACCTTGCTCACTGGGTGGTGCTTTGATGTGTATGTGCATGCATTCTATTGCACCCACTATCTCAGTATATTCTGCCATTTGATGGAAAAGACGCATGCTGCTAGCCAATGCCTCATGGGTGAGGGTTAAATATATGTGCTCACTGACATGTGCTGCCATGGCATCCAGGAACTGGTGGAGTACACTGGATTCTGATGCCTGTGATATCCCCATCATATCCCTAGTTGGCTTTTGTAAGGTACCTGTATCTAGTATTCATTGGCCTACACAAACCTTCGTTTCCATTGGGATGGGTTCCCCTCAGTTAGTTCTGTGTGTCAGGCATGGCCGGCACAGCTGAACAATCTTCTGTAGGAGGTCCATGTCCACCCTATAGTGCTCCATTATCTCCAGCTCATGTAGCCCTTAGTAGGTGACCCTGGGTCTGTACACTCTTCTCTGTCTCCTCACTATGGGTTGGTCGGTAGCATTTCCATCCTCGCCATCCTCAGCCTCTTTCACAAGTTGTATGATAGCTATTGCAGCCCCTAACATTTTGTTGTTGTGAGTGTTAAAAGTTCCCCACTTGTTTACACCGGTGGTGTAGGGTGTGGAAAAAACTGGAGGGGTAGGTGTTTGCATAGTTTATAGTGGCATTCTGAGCTGGGCTGGCCTGCTGCCTGTGTAATTGGCTTGTTCCAATCTGTTTCACCTGGCAGCGAACTTAGTACCTCTTGATTAACTTCCTACTCCTGCTTTCTCTTCCCATTGCCTTTTTGATTCATCCTTGGGGCATGCCACACAATTGGTGTATTGCAATGTGCACACTGCTACTATTTCCTGGGTTCATGCCACACAATTGGTGTATTGCAATGTGCACACTGCTACTATTTCCTGGGTTCACTTCCTTTATCTTCCTGTAGATCCCATTGCGTGGCACGCACACCCACTTACACTGTGTCATACATGCTGGACAGGTTTAGACACACCTCCTGGCTTTGCTGTGCTAAGTTGGATGCATCTCTGAGCCACAGAGCTCCAATCTGCTGACAGAATGCCTGACACTCCCACACATGATGTCACCTACCTCCTAGTCTTGCACTCAGCTATTCATACTCATACACTGTTGGGATCTGCCTCACATGCTGGGGAAAACAGGGATTCACTATCCTTCCCCTCATTTGCATAGAATTGCCTGTTAATGAATAGTTACATGTGTCACACTGTGCCTTCCCACTTAGCAAACACTACTCACTGGCCAGGTAGTATTTTGCCTGCCATTGACTTGCATGGCGGAATACTGATTTCAGTTAGACTGTTGTTTTTAGGTTTAGTTTCTTATTTCCCCACCGGTCCCATTTGCGCAATGCTGCCCTATGCTTCAACAGACGTGATCGGCGGATATATCATAAAAGGTGTATTTTGCAGATTTGGCATTGTTTTCAATGCCAATGGCCTTCTACATGGCCATTGGCTTGCTTCCTTGATGCTATGCAGCCTTTATTTGGAGCTGTCATAGCTCTGTATTGCAGTTTGCAGTGCCGTAGTTGGTTACTAACCGAGTACATTTCTATATATTACGCTAGTCCTGCACGCCCTGATTCCTGCTTCCTGGATGGCAAATTTACCTCATTTGGATGGTTTCCACCTGAAAATGGGGTGATTTGCATGCGGGGGCTGGGGACGTGCAACACTAGTGCTACAGCACTCGCGCACGTCAGATGTGCACGACCGTGGATCGCTCGGCCGCCATATTGTCAAAATTTCATCTAACACTAATCATGCATGCCGTGCAAGCTTTTGAGAATCCTGGGGATAGTGTGTGCATGTGTATGTGAGTGTGTGTGCATATATATATATATATATATATATATATATATATATATATATATATATATATATATATATATATATTTTATATATAAAAATTTCTTTGCCTAATTTTACAAAGTTGATGTAGAACAAGTAACTGTTTTTGAAGGAAGTATTTTACATCCAAAATAGAAGGTATGTAAGTATTTAATAATTTCTACACACACACACACACACACACACACACACACACACACACACACACACACACACACACACACACACACACACACACGTGCACACGCACAGTCCCAGACATATATATACAAACATAAACAAAAGCAAAGGTATGAGCAGTCTCCTACGCAGACATAGGCGCACACACACACACACACACACACACACACACACACACACACACACACACACACACACGCACACACACACTCAGACGCAAACCACACTCGCATGAACTCACAAACACACATGCAAATGTGCACACACACACACACACACACACACACACACACACACACACACACACACACACACACACACTCGGACGTATACCATGCTCACATGTACTCACAAACACACATGCATGTGCAGACACTGATCTACTTTGATATTTCAAATTTCCAAAACATCGAACAACAGCTTCGTGAGAAGAAAATCGGGAACTGTTAAAATGCCAAACTATGAATTTTAACTAGGCAAGTAAACTCTTGCCCAACATGTCCTGTTTTATATATATTTATATATTTAAGGGGGTGAGGGGGGTGTAGCCCCCCACCTAGGTGGGTTTTATGTAGTGTGGTGTGTGTTTTTTGACATTTGGGCAGGTATATACTTGTCCTGGTTACAATTCGTACTTCGTTGTTTTAACAGTTCCCAATTTTCATCTGGCAAAACTGTCATTTGATATTTTAGGGATTTGAAATATCAAAGTAGATCTGCATACACACACACTCATACACACACCATGCTCACATGTACTCACACACATGCATATGCACACACACATAAATGCACACACACTCACACACATCATGCTCACATGTAGTCACAAACACATAAGTATGTGCGTGCACACACACACACACACACACACACACACACACACACACACACACACACACACACACACACACACACACACACACACACACACACTCAGACACTCACTGGTCCTTGTAACTGCTGCTGCTGAAGTTCATAGGCTGGTACTAGGCTATCGGCCCCAGTGCCTATACAAGCCTAGCCATAGCAATTCCTTGGCTATTTCTTCCCACATTATTTACTTCCCTGGACCCCTGTCTAGCAGGGTGACTGATGTGATCCAGGGGGGGAATTTCCTATCTCCCATCCAATCATCAAGGTTCCTTTTGAACAGGGCCAATGAGGCGCTTGGCTTGACATGTATGGGCAGTCTATTCTAGAGTCTGGGGAGTCTCTGGGTCAGGAACCTATCCCTCCAGCATGTTTTATTCATTGTGATGACAAGGTTTAGATCCTTGGAGCATGTGTCTTTGAGGGACTGGGATTTCCTTAAGTGTAGCATGTCCAACAGCTCTGGGTTTGATATGGCCTTGTATTTGTTGCAGATGTCTTGAGAGGTACATACCAAACAGAGTGTTATATTCTAGAATGGGGGTCTAAATGGATGTAGTACAGTGGGACAATGACCTCCTTTTTTCTGGATGAAAAGCCCTTTGTGATGAGGTGTGCCACATAGAAGGTGAGACCACTGTCCACCTGTTTCCCTAAGTCTCATCACACTTTCTGTGTTTAGTGTACTGCCACCTATGTGGTAATTCACAGGTACATGTTTTTTCCCAAAGTGGATAACTATACATTTCCTGGCGTTGAGCTTGAGCCCATGGCTCTGGCACCAAGCATCTGTTTCTGTAAGGCCCTTTTGTAGAATATCCACATCATTTGGTGATTCAGTAATGGCTCTCAGTTTGCAGTCACCTGTGAACTTTGTTAGCCAGAGTCCCTTAGTGTTGGCCTGTACTTCAGAGAAGTAGATGCCAAACAAGAGCGGTCCCAGGACTGAACCCTGAGGTACGCCACTTGTCACTGGTCTGGAGCTGGATTTGGAGTCGGCTACTTTTACAGTGTGGGTTCTTCCAGCAAGCCAGTTGGCAAACCATTGAGTGATGTAGGAATTAATGCCCAACTTAGTAAGTTTATCTATGATTCCAGAATGGAGGATGGTGTCGAAGGCCTTGGCGAGGTTCAGATAGGCTGTGTGGACCACCTTACCCTTGTCCACAGCTCTGGAGACTGATTTGAAGAAGTCAGTCAGGTTCAGGAGACAAGATAGACCCTTCATGGACCCAAACTGGGTAGGGTCCATTGTTTAAAGGTTGCCAATGTCTTCGTTTATAAGTTCCATGATAATACGTTCCATGGCCTTGCAGATCAGGCTCATCAGACGGATGGAGCAGTAGTTCCCGGGATCCAAGGTGGATCCCCCTTGTGGAGTGGGATAACTGTAGCTGTACACCACTCAGTGGGTACGAAGCCTAAGGTGAAGCTATGATTAAACATGACACTTATGTGAGGTCCTAGTTCATTTTGTAGTTCATGCATTACACAGCCTGGGATGTCATCTGGTCCCATGGATGCTGTATTTTTAGCTTTGGAGAGTGCGTTTTTTACCTGTGTGGACATTATTACCAGAATTTGGCAATCTTTCGGTATTGAGATGGGCCCTTTAGGGGGTGAGAGGGGGGTGACGTTTGCACTGAATCGATCAGCCAGGATATTGGCAATATCCTTGGGATCAGTATATTTAATGCCATTCTGTTGTAGCTCAGAGCAGAGCTGAGCTTTGCCATTTAGATTCTTAACATAGCTATAGAATGCCTTGTGGTTGTCTTTGGAATCTTTGGCAATTTTATTTTCATAACTAGCTTTGGAGGATTTTATGAGGGATCTCAGTTTCTTACTAAAGCTGGTAAGGGAGTTTTTTTGCATCCTGTGATTTTCCTCTTTTCTGCAACAGTTTCTTCCTTTTGTTATAAAGTTTGTTTATGGCAAGGGACCACCAGATTGGCTTCTTTTTTTTGGAGGAGAGTATCTTGGTTCTATTGGGGATGGCACGATTCATGCACGAGTGGATGTGCTCTTACAGTGCCTTAGTGTAGGATTCAGCAGTTGAACTTTCAGTTCCCGTCTGCATGGGTGTCATGAAGTTTGTCACTTCTGACTTGAGTAGCATGAAGTTGGTTTTGGAGAAGTTTTTTATGGAGGTTTCCTTACTGGGGGGTGGGGGTGGAATGTGGATGTCAAGGGTGATTATGTTATGGTCAGACCTGACCAACGAGGGCGTGACCATAGATGTGGAACATTGATTTCTCATGTTGGTAATAACCAGGGCTAGGATATTGGAGCTCCTGGTGGGACTAAGGATTAGTTGATCCAGGGCATTGGAATTTATGAATGCCAAAAACCGTTGGGCAAAGGTGTTGGTACATGAGTAGTTTTCCTAGTTAATGGCAGGATAATTGAAATCACCCAGTATTAGGCTGTTTGGTTGTATCTTAATATTTTCCAGTATGTTTCGAAAGGTGTAGTGAGAATTTTGGGGCATGGTGGGGGGGAGGGTCTGTAGCAAGTTACAATTTGGATTGCAGTCTTACCTAGTGTTAGTTGCACCTGGAGAATTTCAGATGCATTGTGTTGGGCAACTAGCCTGGTGTTGTGAATATCCTTGGTGAATTTTTACACTCCTTCACCTTTAGTTTTTCGGTCCTGGTTTGGTGGCCGAAAAGTGTGGTAAGAGTTGTAGCCTGGTATTGCAGGGGTGCTCTCTGCATCCTTGAACCAGGTCTCAGTTACTGCACAGAAATCGATACTCTCCATTTTTAGGAATGCCTCAAGAGAGTGCATTTTGAAGTTTAGACTTCTAGAATTGAGTAGCATTATCTTCAGATTTTGCATGCTTGTCCATGTTACGGTGGTGGTTTTGTCCTTTGAACTTTGCCTAAAAAAGGCTCTATAGGGGTGGCAAGAGCCTTAGCCAGTAACCTGAATCCAGGGGCAACAGGTGCAGACCATCTCTAGCAAAGCATCGTGGTCTGTCAGTCATGTTGTCTCAGGCATACAGATACTGGATCCCCTTTGAATGACACCAGAAGCTTAGCCAATTGTTGAAATCAATCATTTTGTCCTTATACTGTGGTATCATTCTGGGCGAAGGCAGGATGGTACTCAGGTCTAGGGTCATACTTGCCTGGGGCCACATGATCTGAGAGCTCTTCCATGTCTCTTTTCATGTAGTCGAGGGAGATACGTCTCAAGTCATTCACTCCAACATGGACAATGACAGAGTCATATTTGTACTTGTTGTGGAGTGACTTGAGTGCATGCGTTATGTGGCGGATCCTGGCACCCAACAGGCAGCTGACTGTAATTTTCTCCTTGTTCAGCCTGGTGAGTGGGACGTCAGTGTGCCTGACTATAGAGTCAGCTATGACTAAAGTGTTGAGTACGTTGTCTTGCCTTAGAGGCTGTTGTTGGGTGGCACACTGGTGTTGTGAGCTATGTGACACTTTGGTTGTGATTGGTGCTTTTTTGCGTTTCAAATTCGGAGGTCCTTGTTGCTTGGGCAGGTTAATGTTAAGGTCCTCCACATATGTGGGTTTAGTGTTGCTATGTGTGGGTGTTGGTGGTGTGGGTTTGGAAGGACTATGTGTTGTTTGAGGTGTAGTGTGGGTGTTAACCTTCTCCTCTTGACTGTCTAGCACAATCTTGGGTGGAGAGAGCTTTGCTTCCAGTTTGGCTATGTAAGTGCATCGCTCTCAGGTTGTAGTGTTGGGTGATAGGAGGAGAGGGTTGTCTGTGTACATGAGGCAATTGCTGCATTGCCCCAGTATGCCCAGATTCACCTGGTGGACAGGAGAAATCACCAGAAGCTTACCCTTGGACATGCCTGGTTTGGTGCTTTTATTTTATTTTTTGTAAAGTACAAGAGCTGTTTTTCCTTACCTTAGCCTGGTACTTTGCAATTCTAGGCTGTTTAGTATTTACAATTAATTTCTCCTTATTAACAAAGAGAGTTGAGTGCTTGTATCAGTTTAAGACTTCCTAGTGCTTTCCAGAAGGTTTTAAAGCAAGTGCTAGTCACAGGGATGCTTAAAGGTAAGATGAAAAAAAATGGTTTATCCTAAACACTGCAGTGTGCACTAGAGGAGTTAGATGTGAAAGTAGGTAATTTAAGTTTTACCTGCCTAAAAAGTTAAGTTTTAGTGGAGAGTCACTATTTTTAAAACAGCAGGATAGATTGAAAGGCAGTGGTCACTTTTGTATTCTGGTACTATCCAGTGGGGATAACTGATTCTTTAAGCTCATTTTCTAAACCTAAAATAATGGTGACTAAGTACTGACATTTTAATATTTGCCAAACATTTTAAGATATTCCCCTGGATTCAATAAAGCCTACATGGTCATGTTTCACAATGTGTACATTGTGGCATGATGTGCACATGGGCATGAAAAGTTTTAGATTCAGTAAGCACTGTGTAGAGGCTCACACCCCATGCATAAGCAGCTGAATTCCATGCTAATCAACTAATCTAACACAGTATAGCTATTCAACAAACTATGAAGCATCTGTGTAGACTCCATGCTAGTTTTCCCTGCAAATTCCAACATTTTTGGAATATAGCCATAGAAAGGAATCTACACAGACAGATGTTAGGGGCTGCTGCTGCTTTAATTCAGTTGTATGTGTTACAGGCTGAAGCCAATGCTGCTGCTGCTGGTAATAGATCTAGGCTGAGAAAGAGAAGAGTTTTCAGACTCCGTTTGATTTTTCATAACCTATGTGATGTGGAAATTGTAGAGCACTACAGGGGTGGACAGGGTCACACTACAGGAACTCTGGGATCTCTGCCATCCTTATTTCAGAGCCAGAGCCAACTGAAGGGAACCCATCTCAGTATAGACAAAGGTATGTGTAGCCCTTAGAATCTTAGCTAGGGGTTCCTTTCAGAGACCAACAGGGGACATGCTGGGGCTGTCATAGGCATCAGCATCCATGATTCACCACCAATTCCTGAATGCTATGTTCCAGCATGCCAGTAATCACATATATTTTCACCATAGTTCTGAGAAGAGGGACAGAAATATGCAGGAATTCTACTGTGTAGCACACTACTCTGAATTACTGGGTGCCATAGATTGCACACATATAGAAGTGAAAGCACCACCTGGGTAACAGGATAGGCTCTATATTAACAGACAAGTCTACCACTCTATCAACTGCCAGGTTGTGTGCAATGCCAAAGGAATTATCTTAACCATGTTCTCTGGCATCCTTGGCTACCATGACTCACATATCTGGCACATACCCCACCTGTATCACATGTTTGCTAGGGGTCATATCACACAGGGTTGTCTACTGGGGGATGCTGGCTATGCAGTGTAACTGTGGCTGATGACACCAATTATAAATGCACACACACCCGCTGATGAACAACATAATGAGGCACATGCTCAATCCAGAAATTATGTGTGCGGGCGCTGATGTCGCGGTTCTGCAGCCTAGATACATTTGGGGAGCCCTGCTGTACAATTCATGGGCATGTATGGAAATATTCACAGTATGTGCCATGCTACACAACATCATCCTGAGGAACAGCTTCAGCAGGATCAGCAATGGGAAACAGCATACATCCCACCACCAGTAACAAGGTCACCACAGCCACAGGCAGATGAGGAGTCAGAGGGGGAGCCACCAGCTGCTGTGGGTGTAGGCAGATGTAGGTATGCTCATTGTGCCATTGCATTGGATAAGTGACAATGCAAAGCACACTTACTTACCACCTAGGGGCCTAAAATCTCCCTTTTACACACATACATATAGTAACATTGATACTAGGCAACTCACACATCCTTTACCTCTCCATGCATTGGCTGTGTACTGCTTGCATCAGACAAAGTCAGCCCTGAACTGCAACCATATCAACTGCTGCTTTTACAAGGCACATCTCTAACATGGAGTGTATTGTGTAATAATATGAACGAGTGGCATATCTTTGTATCACACTATTTGGTACTGTAAGCACATAACAGGTGGGCAATTGCTACTGAATTGATCTTAAAATGTGACAGCAGAAATTTGTGTAACTTATGTGTTCATTATTAAGTAGCAAGTCTTAGGCATCAAAGATTCCCACAGTGAAAAGTCATGATGGTCATAGCATGGCCACAGTTTAGCACCATACATTTGTAATGAAAATTCATTAAAGAGAGATGTTAGAAAGCAATGATACACATTGCAGTTTCTGACTTCACAACCCTCATAAGATCATTCACAATAAAGTTGGAAAATTGTGATGCTATCAGTTGTGTAACTTTCTAAAGTTAATATAAATAAAATGTAAAATTACCAGTTCAACACCATAAATGTAGATAAAGTAAGCACTTTAAGTCAGATATGTACCCTGTGCATCCGACATAAAGCTTATGTATCCCTGAATCCAAAAGATGGAAAACAGGGATATGGCACAGTTATCACTTGCACAGGGTGTTGGGGGGGCAGGAAGCTTAGGCTGACACAAAAGGTTGGTGAGTGTGTGTGTGAGTAAGTAATGAAGCCAGCAGACATCTGGATAAATCAACAAATGGCCAGTGAGACAAAACGAGTTTGAAGCTATGCGCTGAACCAAGTAAGTGTTTTTGTGTGTGTGTGTGTGTGTGTGTGTGTGTGTGTGTGTGTGTGTGTGTGTGTGTGTGCGCGCGCACGCGCATGTGTGTGTGTGTGTGTGTGTGTGTGTGTGTGTGTGTGTGTGTGTGTGTGTGTGTGTGTGTGTGTGGCTGTGTGTCTGTAGGGGTTCTCCAGATGAAATTGCTGTGTGAGAGTCTGCATGGACACAGCCAAGCTATGTGCTGGCTCTATGTCTTGGTATATAAGACAGGTATGAGCTGTACATGGTAGAGGTGGCAGTTCATTGTTGTCATCCCCAACCATAAGAACTGGTTAGGCCAGAAGTTGCACTAGCACATCCACACCCATAGTCAGATGCACTGCTGCTTCCTGGACATGACCAATGACTGCTAGATGAGTTCCATTCATAGGGACACTCAGGACCAAGACCCCATAGCCTGCCATGTCTTGGTGTGAACAGCACACTCACTGACAGTACAGTGGAAGTACTACCACTATGGAAGTGTCATTGGGCACAGCCATGTTGGCTGGCAGCAGATGCTGTGGCTGACCTATGCCCATGAGGATGCTGTTCCACTCCCGGTAGATGTTCCATCACAGACACCACATGTTCCATGAAAGACACCCCTCATTCCACCACAGACACCCCCATTCCAATGTGTCATTCATCCAATCCATTGAATTGGCAACATGGTGGAGGTAGTCATGCATGCCAGCTAGAACCTTGAACATTTGTCTGGAGAACCTATGGGAACATGCCTGTGCCTCCATGATGTCTCTAAATATATATTGAGTGGAACAGGAAGAGACACCTGCACCAGGTGGTGGAGGGACAGCAAACCCAATCTAAGCCCCCTATCAACCCTCCTGTGCTCCACCTCATCCAAAGCTTGGCTATGACCACACTCCACAGGCACTGAAGCTGCAGTAACCACACTTCCCTGATCAATGGCCTTGCCCTCCACCTATCCAACATCTATAGAGTCTGATGATACACTGACATCAGGTGGCAGAGGGCCCATAATTTCACTGTCATGATCACCTGGGATAAAAAGCAAGAAACACATGACAATAGTAATGCCTACACTACTGTATTCCAGTTACTGCTAACAAACCAACAATGGTGCTACTGTTACAGACACTTTAGCAATACACACAACAGGCCTGACATCAACAGCACGCATTAAAATATTTATTTCAATTGCTCATCAGTATTGCCATAAAGATGTGTTGCTTACCATCTGCAGATGAGAGTCTCCTCTGTAAGCCGGATGGCTCTAGAAGAAGTTAAGCAAGAGGTAAGGGCAACATCTACACAATAAAAAGTAATACAGGTGGTAATACTTGTACCCCTTTATATGCCCATTAACTATACTGTCAACAAGGACGTGGCTGTCAACTCAAACCTAAGCAAATAACTGTACCAATCGTTATCCATAAAAAATGCATGTGACACAGATGTAATGTATTGATTTCAATTGTTTTACTATAAAACTTCAACTTTTGAGATAGCAAAGCCTACCTGGAAGTTTTTCATGGAACATATTTGTTGTCTCTGACACTGTTGCTCCCACATCCAGGACATGCTGTACTGCACTTCCTGTGAGTTGTCTGGATCCCTGATATTGGCCGGGAACTCTTCATTGGATCTTAGTGCTGGTATCCTAACAGGCCTTCCCTTGCTACCCATCTGATCACAGCCCACTGCAGCTATTGTCCTCCATGCATATGTGATCATGTCAGTGTACTTGTGGTGCACTAGCTCATACATCCTGCCATGGCAACCCACAGCATTCAAATCAGCAACTATCTGTTGCCAAATTGTATCCTATGTGCCATATCTCCCTGTCTTGTTTTCAGCAGAAAAGCACCATGTTGTCTTAAGGCATCTACTATGATCTGGTTTTTGGCATTGGTCAAGGGGGGGTCTCTAAAGATTGATATCCCTGGGTGACATACTGCAAGGTGTCCTACAAGACAATAGAAGGAAAATATACATACGTATCACATAAGTAAGGATTACTTGTTTCCAAACAAAACAGAAGAGGTAGCCAGTCAGTATTACCCCATATAGAAACATACAACAGTCTACAGATGTGAAATATGAACAACAGACAGGATGCAAAACAAGTAGAGTAACAGGATCAACATACCCTTGTCTGTGCCATAACAGTAACTCATCTTTTCTCCCTCCACCCACAAAAGAACAGTCTACCCTTGTTTGTGCCATAACAGTAACTCTCCTTTGTTCCCCCACCCACAAAAGAACAGTCTGTCCTTGTATGTGCCCTAGCAGTAACTCACCTTTGCTCCCACTAAAAAAGAACAGGAAATGACACATTTTGCTAACAAACCATCTTTGAAATTCTAAAACTTCTATCAAAGGAACTGTCCCTGAAACATTTGTACATATTTATCACACCACATTCCATTTTCATGTATTGGCACTCATGTACACCTCAGAATGGCTTGGCAAACATGCTCACACCATCGGTACACTTCTAAGTAATGTATACATATATGAGTGCAAAATCCTTTGTTTCAGAATTTTCTTAAATACATTCCAGCATATGCAGTATGTAGCTGAACAAATGTAAGCATACCTTCTGAAGTTCAATACTCCTCTGTGCAGATATATCCCAAAGTAATAGCATATCTTCATTCTTCTGCAAATAAACACGTCTCCTTACCAACAGCTTGCCTAGTTACATGGTTGCCTTTTTATATGGTATAGATTCAGGGCTGTCAGCATGGTAAAGATGCAAATGAGGTGTGAACAGATCAGAATTTCTAAATCTCCAAAAAATGGATCAGTGTAAGGATGTAAACATAGTGAAGTCACTCCATCAGTGTTTGGTTTTAATGTACTGCAACTGTGACATCTTAGTATTTGGGGAAGGAAAAAACAACAGTACTGCAGGCTGCCTTACTTCCAGTGGGTGTGTCAGGTCACAACTACAAAGTGTTAGATGTAAGGTTAGAAATGTAAGCAAGCAGCAAACAAGTCACAGGTTGTGTTCCTTCACATCCAAACTCACACATTTTAATGCCAATGATATAGAATGGCTTACACACTGCATGTTTCAGATTACTGCTCAAATACATGAAGAATGGCAGTGAAATACAGAAATGCAAGACAGAGATGTATATTTGCAATCAATAATCATCACAGATTGTGTGATTTCTAGGTACACTACATCCAAAACTACTAAATGTGCAAATAATACTTGTATGGTTTGATATCCCTGTAGATGTTGTTGTGTCCATATTAAGTTCCTTGGTGCAAAGCTGTTTGTGTGGCAAAGAGGGATAAGGCACCTATCTTGTGTTCTGAAGGTGCATTCTAATGAGAGTTCAAATCAAGACCTATGCAGTAGTATCTCATGTATGCTATCATTTTCTAGTGTGTATGTCATAGTTTTCTTTTCCTCATCTCAACTACCTCTCCCTTTTCTTTCTTTTTTTTTCTTTTTCTTTCTTTTTTTATCTTATTGGTCAGTGTCTGTATGATATGCCACTTAGAGCAAGCATGGGAGTTGGAGACAGATGAATGTCATGTTTGGCTGTGCTTATCTCAAATGTGGGAAGCACAGCACTGTGCAAATTGGAAAACTGGCCAGACAGGACCCAGACAGCCAAAAATAGAAACTGGATGCATTCAATTAATATTATTGAGCATCGCACAAACTTGCTAAGTGGTGTTGCACTGTGGTTAAAGTGAGACCTTAAGAATGATTAGTAAAATAGGGAATGTCATGTAACTAGCCCAGTGGCAGCATGTGTTAAGTGTTGGGCCAGAGTACACATGGTCCTGGGTTATAGTACAGAGTGTGCAACCTTTGTTTTACTGTTGTGACATTGCAGTTTATAGAAATGAACTGCTACACAAACAAGTGTTTTCTCAACCTTCTTGTTACAACAGGTATAAGTGTGGGACTGCCATACACATGGTCCTGGGTTCGAATACACCATATTCCGTACACTTTTACTGCCCTCCCTCAACCGGCTTCAGTACAATTGTCCAGGACATCTGGCAGCCAAGCTAGCAGCATCACCTCTGTTGCCTATTGAACTACCTGCTCTATCAGGTAGTCCTGCCTAGGAGGCCAGTCCTGTGGTAACTGTAGTGGAGATGATGACTTTATCACTCAGACCAGGGATGGTGCATAGAGTTGTAAGCTGCACTGTTAGTGCATGGTTACACTGGCTGAAGAGGCTGCTCTCCTTCATTTTATACAGTAGGAGGAGGAGGAGGAAGAGGAGATGTCAAGTACTTCAGCCAGCGTCAGAGTGAGGTAACAGTGATGACAGTCCAGTGGCTGAGGACTTAATTCTCACTTTCTCCCAGCTTGACAATCATGTGTCCTGGATGTCTCCACCCTCACCCCAATCATGGTGTCTCCCAACCTTTTGTGTCCATTACTGTCCCTATCTCTTCTCTTGTTTGTCTTGTCTGTCTGGAATTGCATCCTAACCTACCCAACCTACTGGACCTAGACATACCTAAGTGTCCCTTCCCAAACATTCTTCTCTCTCTCAAGAAAAAAAATATGAGCACCTGTCCCACAAAAAGAAATCCTCCCATACATAGCTCTCCATTTTGCACACGTCTTCTTGACACACTTGATTCATTCCAGTTGGCTATACAACATGATTGCAGTGTGGTCATCCCTTTCCCTGAAGGTGACAGTCCAAATTCAGTTAAGATTTTCCACTTATGTTCACTTTACACTGTTAAGGAACATCTGTTTTTGACATCAGATGTGGATTCTCTGTTTACGGTTATACCTCATGATATTGGTATTGATTATGTAAAGTTGTTTCTGGGAAACCATTCTGATTATCTAACAGTTAAAACAGAGCTGTTATGTGAATTATTGTATTTAGTATTATGTAGGTTAACATTTTTGTATTTTAAATTCAAATATTCTGTCAGTTAAAAGGCATAGCAATGGGGACACCTGTGGCAAATGCATATGCAAATATTGTCATGTATATGTCTTAAGAACAATTTATTGTCTCCACACAAAATCCTTTTACAGATAATGTGGTGTTTTACAACCATTTTTCTGGACAATTTAATTATGGCAAGGGGATGAGATGTTTTGAAACTTTCTTTGAATATATATCCAGTACAGTTCTTTTTCTCAGTTTTAAAAGGAGATACTTTTTCTGAATATCACAACAAGGAAAAGTGATGACAGAGTTGTGGAAACTGAGTTATATAATAAACCTGTAAATGGAAATTGTTACTTACATCGCACCAGTATGCATCCAAATGTGGTTAAAAATTAGACATATTAAGCCGTTAGACATAACACCTGAGAGCAAGATGATAGTATAACTACAAAAAACTGGGAAAGAGTTCCTCAGTCAAGGTTATAATCATGATGAGGTTTTTACAGCTATGTCAGAAGTAATCCAATAATGTAATATGTACCCAAACCTAGTTTTCATCCAATAGAGATTGTGCAACACATAACAACAAAAGATATCTTAGATGCACATTAACTTTTAATAGGAATACACAAGCAGTGCAAAATATTATTAGAAAGCATTGACCAATGCCTAGTGACATTCCAGGGCTAGCTCAGTAAGCCTCAACACAACCTAGATTTGGGTATAAATGGTAAACAACTTTAAAGTTATAAAGAACAACCTAAGAATTCCTTTTACTTTACTAGTAATAGAAAACACTTAAGTGCAATGACTGTGTTTACTGCCCTTATATATACACAGAAAAAACAATCAAACACCCTGTGTATTGTAATGATTTTATTCTTAGAGCCTATGGCAACTGTAACACTAAAAATGTTTTATACATGCATACACACACACACATATATATATATATATATATATATATATATATATATATATATATATATATAAAGATAGATATACACACACACACACACACACACACACACACACACACATATATATATATATATATATATATATATATATATATATATACTTTACATGATTGACATTTCACAAAGCCGATGAATATATGGCCAAGACCATAGGATCGACGTTTGAAATGTTGATCATGTAAAAAAAGAAAAATAACAACAATAACTATCCTAAACATTGCTAGTGGGGGGGGCAAGCCTCCCTGCACCCCCCTGGGAGGTTCACCCCCCCCACTTCCTGAAACTTAAATATACCAACTCCGAGATCACACTACAATGTGGTAACTGGAAATCTTTACATTCTGCATTGTGCGGAGATGTCCGTTCTGCATGGTTACCATTTCAAATGTTGATCATATGGTCTCGGCCATATGGTCTTTGGCTTTCTGAAATGTTGACCATATGAAGGGGACCCATATATATGTATATAGCAATATGTTACTCTTGTCCGGTGTATTATGTTGGAATGATGAACAGAAAATTTAAAGATTGTATGAGTAGTCATCTTTCTGATGTTAGAAGACAGGAAGTTACTAATCCTCTGTATAGACACATTTTAGAACAATGGGTAAATCGCAATTTTAAATTTATGATTCTAAAAGTAGTGCACGTTCCATTAAGGGGAGGAGATATTAAACTGATAACAGAGAATGAAGAATTAAAATAGATTTTTAGAATGAGAGCACACATTCAGCCAGGTTTAAATGACTATCCCCCTTTAAAGGCCTTTCTAAAGGAGCGACATCAACAGGTTTAATTATTTAATTACATAATTAGACCTGGTCATGTGCTTTACCATTTGTGAGATATATATATGGACGTGTATGTGTTTTATGCGTCTGATGAAGCCTGTCTCTAGGTAGAAGTTTTTGACTTGCATTCCCTGAATCCTGAATCTTGAATTTTAGAGGTTCCTGTGGTTCCAGTTGCTTTGTTTCCTTGGGTTACTGTTAAAGAAATGGATAGCTACCTCCCTTCTGCACATTCCTGCCCTGCTTTCCATTTGTTGTTCTCTTACTTGCTCCCCATTTCACCACTGTCTTATCTTCCCTATTTCTTTTCTTTAATGCATTATTGCCTGATGATGTGTATGGTGCACCAACGCACAGCAACTGTAATTTGAAAGTAGTTAAAAGTATTACATACAGCTGAATTCAAACCCATTTCCATCTTGTCCCAAAAAAGAATGTATCACTGCATTAATTGCATTAACACATGCTGCCACAGAGTCATTTAAGTAGCAGGTGTATTCTAGAGACTCAATACTGTCAGACATTCTTCCCCCTGCTTGCTCTCCATTTCTCAACCTTTTCCATTTTAACACCTTTAATCTGGTCAAGAAATAGAATCACACACAACACACATAAGTAGCAAAAAAAAGCAATAGATCCCTTCACTTTTTGGGCTCCATGTTTGAGAGGAGGTGTGCATCATGCACCAATGTGCAGTGATGGTGAGTAGTGGCAAAATGTTATGATTATCTTCACTCGATGCTGCTTAATCCCATTGCACTATGCCAACACACAGCAGCAAATCTAGTATGAACAATTCATGGCATTTCATTATCACTCCACAATGAAAAGTATTTTAAAGTATTAGATACATCTGTATTTAGACCCAGTACCATATGGCCCAAAAAAGGAATGTATTACTGCATTAACACATACTGCCACAAAGTCAGTTAAGCAGCAGATGTATTTCATAGACATAGTACTAGCTGTCAGCCTTTAGCAATGCAGCTCACATTTGCACACTGCTTACGTACATGCAAACATGTGTGTCTCGCATGTTTATGCACTTTGCTAACCATATTGCAAACTCGCTGCTCGCTGCACTATGGAAATGTATAGATTATGCTGTATTACTGCTTACTGTCCATTTCCTGTGTATGATATGAAATTACACATGGAAACATTCTAAATTGAGAGCTCTATCTAACATTATGCCACATATTTACAATACATTCATGTGTTTGCACACACACCAAGCACTGCAACCCTGGGGTCTCAGTACATTTTCCTTGCATGTATCAATCACACTACAAAATGTAATATAAAATGTGTGCTATGCAATGCACATCAATTTGGTAACATGCAGAACTACAAATATTGACCCATATGCATAAAAAATCTTATCTGCAAGGCTAGTGCAGGAATCAGCATGGACCATATCCACAGGGACATAGATGATCTTCAGAACACTTGAACTAAACATTTTAGTTTTGTCAAGGGTAAATCTTACTTTTTGATCCTTGTGGACTTCTTGGATACTGACCCCAAAGATTTGGATGAAGGATAACAGGACATAATGCCTATGTTGAGTTATGCAAGGCCTTTAGCACTATCCCCCGTTCATGTCACAGTGAAGATTTCCCATCTGGGATTTAGGCTATACAGTACTAGATGGATAGCCAACCTGCTCAATGGCAGAGC
Source organism: Protopterus annectens (assembly GCF_019279795.1). NCBI lineage: Eukaryota > Metazoa > Chordata > Ceratodontiformes > Protopteridae > Protopterus > Protopterus annectens. The sequence continues at coordinate 744,500,144 of NC_056726.1, forward strand.
ACATAGTTCAAAAGTTGGGCAATGCACCTCCACCCCTAGTACACTCACCAGTGGAATACCACGAGGATCTGTTCTAGACCCTCAACTGTTTTGGAAATACTTCCCTGAAACACAGGCAACAGTAGATGGCCTGTGATTTACCAAACTTGCAGATTACTGTTAATTGGCTGCACTCATATAGAGTCCCCCTATTATGGAAACATATTACAGAAGAAGCTGGCACAGACAAATGATTGGTACAAACTCACGGACTGAACCTTAAAGCATACAATGAATCATTGTCCCCTTTGTCGATGATGTACCCCTACTAATTATGAGACTTGTGAACACATGTTCATAGCAATCTATACGTTCATCACTAAGTGCCCATAATGGTGACATGCACACAATCTGCATTGCACACATCATACATATGGACATCACATCCAAGACTAGGGTAGTCATACCTCGGCTGTACTCAACCCTTATCACACCAAAAATGGAGTACAATGCTCCCATCTGTCTGTATCTCACCAGACACCTGCAGCAATTGGAGAAAACACTGTGTTGTGCTAGGGAGAATCCCAGACCTCCAAACATGACATACATTAAAAGACTGATATACCAGTCACTGTACTCAGTATCATGCAGGCTGCTGAGAGATGACCTATGCCTGCCCTGCAGAGCAGTTTTAGAATTTACTCTTTAGGAAATGATGGACATCTGCTATTCAAATGGGACAAGAATAATTTGTCCCGGGTTCTCAACCTAGCCTGTGACATAAACAGAATGTGCTGGGGAGACAGATATATCCCACAGCAATTCATACTTCTCTGTAATAGGCTCACATGGCATGTGAAGCAGTGCTCCTCAATGACCCTGTTCAAGTGCAACATTGAGTACTGGTTGGGTGATTCTGAAGTCACCTCTGGACTGGCACCTATGTCCCTCTTGGACAGGGCCAGTTGGTGCTGCTCACAAACTCGCTCTGCAAAACATGACCTTCTGACTATGCTCAATAAGGGTATTTGTGTTTTTACATATCTAGGCTTCTAAACATCCTAGTGCTACTAGGCTAGTGGCCTCATATAAACCTATAAAGCTATGTGCCTATGCAGGCCTTCCAAACTGCTGTCCCCCACATGGCCTGCTGATGTCATCTACTATAAGCTCACATGCACGCTTGTATAAATCAGACTTGTGCTGTGGTGCTTGCATAAAGTACTGGGTTCTGTAGCCTGTGTACCTTAGGTAGGAGTTCTGTTCTCACTGCAGTCGACTTGGTGTGTGTGTGTGTCTGTGTGTGTGTGTGTGTGTGTGTGTGTGTGTGTGCGTGTGTGCGTGTGTGCGTGTGTGCATGTGTGCGTGTGTGTGTGTGTGTGTGTCTAGACAGCAGAGAAGAAGTGTGTAACCTACACTTACTTTTCCAATGACATAGATTGTATATGTTTTAATATTTGCACCTACCTACACATCCATTTCATGCAGGCCTCCCCACCTCTTGCCTCCCACATAGGCTGATGATGTTGTCTAACATAAGTTTACCTGCACTCCTGCATAGATGAGACTTGTGCCATGGTGCTTACATAAAGTATTGGGTTCTGTAGTCTGTATACTTAGCTAGGGATCTATTCTCACACTTGGTGTGGATGTGTCTAGACAGCAGAGCAGAAGTTTGTATCCTATAATTACTACTTTAACGACATGGATTGCCAGTATTTTGATACAGAAATGTTTATGCCACAGTTACTACTTCAATGGCATGGATTAACAATATTTTGATACTTTCAGATGTCTACACATCCATGTCCTGCAGCCTACCCAATATCTTGTTTCCCACATGGCCTGCTGATATCATCTACGATGCATTCACCTGTAATCTTATGAAAGTCAGACTTGTGCTGTGGAGCTTGCGTAAAGTACTGCAGTCTGTGTACTTTAGATAGGTAGTGGTTCTAGTATCACTGCAGTCAAATTGGTGTGTATGTGTGAGCTGTAGCTTGATATTACTAAGAACATTTTGCACCAGTATGTAGGACATGTTATAATCTTCTCAACACAAACTGCTGAAGTCATCAGCTATAAAGTGTTTTCTGAGACATTCCAAGTCAGACTTGTGCTGTAGTGCTTGCATAACATACTGAGTTCTGTAGTCTGTGTACTCAAATAGGTAGTGGGTTCTATTCTCACTGCAGTTAACTGTGTGAGTGTGTGTGTGTGTGTGTGTGTGTGTGTGTGTGTGTGTGTGTGTGTGTGTGTGTGTGTGTGGGTGCATGTGTGTGTGTGTGTGTGTGTGTGTGTGTGTGTGTGTGTGTGTGTGTGTGTGTGTGTGTGTGTGTGTGTGTGTGAACTGTTGCTTTATATTACAGAGAGCATTTTACATCAGCATGTGGGACACTATCTTCTCCTCTACAGACACTGCTGATGTCTTCAGCTATATCTAATTTTTGGATATGCAGTACTCCCACCAGGGCAGGGTCAAAGACTGGCCTGGAGGCCAGGTAGAAGTCACCTCATGTTATACAATAAAGATTACTGTGACTTGGCTTTTAATCTAGCCACATACATGATGGCATGATTTGTAGGCCTTGTGCTGTTGTGCTGAGAATGCCCTGTGGCATCTTTAGCTGCTACATGTCTGGTGAGGTACATGTAAAAAGAGCATTATACTCTATTAGTGTCATAATGAGGTTTGACTACAGTGCTGTCATGCCATCCTAAGATCGCAATTTGATGGTGTGACTTATGATGTGCACAACATAGGCTTTCCATAGCAGTGTGGACACTTGCTGGTCAACATTCAGAATGCTAACTACATGTATTCCCTGTGCTTGCATCACTATGTTTCTGCATAGCAGGACTATTGTCAATGCTGTGATTAACATGGAACTCCACTTTCAGATGGACAACATTATAGACACACAGTTTTGCATTTATTTGTACAATGTGTACCTTTGTCATCATTCAGCTGTGTGTGTTACCTTTTCCTGTATGATGTTATCACCATTGGTAGACTCAGTTATTGCACACAATATGCAAAAATCATCAAACTTAGCAAGCCAAAGGCCATATACTTTAGCCTGAACTGCTGAGAAGTACAGTTCAAACAATGGAGGACCAAGCACAGAATCCTGGGGTTTGCCAGTGGTGACAACTCTACTGGTACAGGTGGATTCACTGAATTTCACATGATGTGTTCTGTCAGTGAGTCAGTTGGTTACCCATGTATTGATGTAAGGTTTAATCCCCACCTTGGGGTTTTCTCACTGATACCTGCATAAGTGATTGTGTCAAAACCCGAGGTCAGATCACAATAGGCAATATGCACTGTCTTACCTTCATCCAGGTCTATCACACAGAATGAATGGGCTGTGAAAACATCACAGATCACCTATGGCATGACTCAGTGCATACACCTTCCTGGTACAGTTGAATACACAGTTCAACATACCCTCCACATGACCTATGTTCCCATACAAGGGTGTATATCAACATGCATCCACCTGAGTTGGGGGGACAGCACCTGATGCATGCATGTATAGAGATATCCTGACTCTCCTCAGTTGTGAGGTAGACCAACATGTCATCATGGACCTGTTCTACATGTAAACTATCAACACCAATAAACAAAGCAGCACAATCCAAAACAACAGCACAAATCCAAAAGGAATGATAGATTTAGTATTAAGTTATAATTATTTAGAATTTTATGATGAACTGTTTGTCCAAGTAAATGGGGTAGCGATGGGTGCGGCTTTAGCCCCAAGCTATGCCAATTTATTTATGCAAGGTTGGGAAACAGCAAATACATTAGAAAGTGGGTTTGCAAAAAACATAACCAAAATGTTAAGATTTATTGACGATATTCTGATTATTTGGAATGGGACAGTTGAAGAATTAAATTTATTTTTCAAATATATCAATAATGTTTGTTCCTATATCAAGCTTTCATATAATTTTAGTATTGAAAATATTATTTTTTTAGACCTTATTATATACAAAAAAGATGGAAAATTATTATCAAAAATTTATAAAAAAGAATTTCAAAATAATATGTACTTACATTATTCAAGCTTACATCCAAAGAAAACTAAACATAATATTGTCAAAGGGCAAATAAAGAGAATAAGTGATTTAACAGAGGATGATGAAGTTTTTCATCTGGAGGCTAATAATTTTTGTGAAAGGATGTTAAGTAGAGGCTACCCCTATGAACTGATTGAAAATGTCATGACAGAAGAAACCACCAATAGAAATATAAAAGTCAAAACGAAGTCAAACAGAACATTTTCAGTAGATTTTACTACTGCTTTGGCTGTACAAAACAGTACTGATTCCAATGAGATAAAGAATATTGTGAGAAAGAATTGGGTCATTTTCAAAACTAATACCAATTTACTGCAGAAGTTAGGAGACAAACCCAAGTTTGTACAAAAAAGAGCAAAAAGATTTTTTTTCAAGGAAAACTCAACAAAAATAGAGTAGTAGATGAAAGAAAGGGAATGATTAAGTGCCTAAACTGTAATTATTGTAATTATTGATATACAGATAGGCCTGAGATTTTAGTAGGTAATACTAAGATATATGTTCCTGGCAGATTTACATGTAAATCGAAAAATGTTGTTTATTTAATAGTATGTGTAGATTGTAATTCATTTTATATAGGTAGAACAGGAAGGGAATTGTTCAAAAGAATTTATGAACATCAATATGCCATAGGAAAAGGAGATGTTAAAAATGCTATAGCAAAACATTATTTAGAAAGTAAATGTAAGACCAATTTTAAATGTCTTGTTATAGATTATATCCACCCCAGTGTCAAAAAGATAAACATTGAAGAAGAATTGGGGTGGCTTGAATACTGCTGGCAAGTGAGATTAAATGCGTGTTTTCCCCCAGGTTTGAATAATAGAGAGGAATTTATTATGTATTTAAAAAGGAAGGGTTTTAAACATTAGGCTTGTTTTAATTACAATATAGTATTATATGTATATTTTTTTTATCAAAATATTGAATTGAAGTCTTAATTGGAATGATTAATTGAATGCTGCTCAGTAATTGAGAAGAATATTTAAGAGAAGCAGTGTGTTATAACCATTTGAAGAAATCTCCCTTGGAGATGAAAGCGCTTACTTGTGGTTAATTACAGCTCTGTTATAGTCTGCTTCAGAGTGTGTATTGGATTTATTCTGTGGATTTTATCTCGTGCATTAAAACTTCTTTCTGTGATTCCTGCCAGCATTTCTTTTTGGATTTCTACATGTAAACTAGTAATATTCAAGGTGTGTGCAACAGACCTGTGTGAGTTTATAATGCTATATCAGGTCCATTACATCTGATAGATGTCAAGGAAGAGATCATCTTAGGCATGCACAATGACAACAGTATCATCTTGTGGAACTTAAACAGGTCAAGGCATTTGACACAAATCCACACTGAGGCATTCAATCAACATGATCATATGTGGCCATAAACAGCTATATCACCAAATAGCTAGACCAGTGTATGACATATGTGGCATGTCAGTATGTTGAAATGTGTGATGTGACATATATCTCAGGGCCAGTGATCAGGTCAGTACACCAGGGGTGCCTGCTAGATGGACATCACAGATGACATACACATACTGTATCCAAACAGCTGCCTGAAGGACAACAGCTTGTGGGCAAATATGATATTAGTATAATACAGACAGTATCAACATATACCAAAAACTGCTGCCATAGCCGTGACAATACCTGTGTTGACAAGAAACATGGTGGGATTTGTTGAATCAGAAAACAGACACACTACCTATGTATAATGTGGACATCACACCCTATAATCAGATCAATATTTATGTGACCTGTGTCCTGGGGTAGCGGCTAAGTAATGCATCCAATAGTATGTGGTTACAGTGCTAACTACTCCCGTGAATTTAACACAACTACTGGGTATGTGAAGGACATGCACATCAGCAGCCATAATAAGTTCATGGTTCCCAACCCTCATCACTCCAATATCTGTGTACAATGCACCTTTCTTCATGTATCTCCCTACACATCTTCCAGTGATGTGTAACTGAAATGTACCACCTTTGTCACAGCGAGCTGTCACAAAGCTTATTGGCCATACCTATGTATTCGTTCTGTGGAATATACAAGATTGTCTGATGGTACAAAAGACAAATCAAGTTATTACACCAGATGCATGTGTGCTACCTGTTCTGCTTATGCACACACACTTCATACATTGGTGTTTGACTAAATTAATGGTATGTATCTCTTCCAAAAAAGCGGGCAGCCACGGTGGTGCAGTGGTTAGCATTGCTGCCTCACAGCAAGAGGTTCTCTGGTTCGATCCTCGGCTGGGGTGCCTTCTGTGCGGAGTCTGCATGTCCTCCCTGTGGTCGCGTGGGTTTCCTCCGGGTGCTCCGGTTTCCTCCCACATCCCAAAGACATGCTGCAGGTGGATTGGACACTCTAAATTGGCCCTAGGTGTGTGTGTGTGAGTGTGCCTTCTGTGGAAGGTTGGGTGCCGGGCTGGCAACTTGACACCGTAAAACTCCACTGCCATTCAATGTGCGGACAAGGTGATCCGCTGTGGCGACCCCTAACTGGGAAAAGCCGAAAGAAGAAGAAGAAGAAGAAGAAGATCTCTTCCAAAAAAGAACGATAAACACTGAGACACAGTCAAAGGTATAAAATGAAAACTAAACTAACTTTAATAAAAACAGACAGGTAAGCGCTTTCACACAAACAATTATGCTTCTTCAAACCATAAGTTCAATTAAAAATCACACATACTTATATATACACATTCATTAAAGTGTCAATATAAAATAGCCACTAAGAAACAACATATAATTAAACAAAACATTCAACAACAGATGATGCAATTCTTATTTAAAGAGACCTTGACCCTTTAATACAAGTTTAATGGAAGTCCTTCCATTAATACCTGGATATTTTTCAGCTTGCAAAATAATAATCCAATACAACTCACGCCCCTCTGTGTAATTCTTAAGGTCTCCACCACGGGCATTTGGTATTATCATTTCAATTACCCTGAAGCCAAAAACATGCTCACATCCAAACTCTATACAATGTTTCGCTAGAGCATTATGTGGATCCAGTTTATTAATACTGTATTGGTGCTCCCTAATATGCTCCATAAGGGATCTGTTTGTTTTGCCTATATAAAGTCAGCTATAAACTCTGCAGCTGGCCAAATTGACTAGATTTCTACTTCTACAATTAGCGTGTACTTTAAATTGGTATCCAGTATGGGTAGTTGGATGAATAAAGCCTGTAGAAACATCTATATATTTACAGAAATTACAATTCATACACCTAGAATTCCGTATACTCTGAGTACTATCATTCCTTGCATCTCGAGACCTTGCTTTGTGACATCTTCCATCGACATGTCCTCCTCTATTGTACATAAGGGAGATTCACTTGTCCTATTTCCCTGTATTCATTCCTATGATTCATCTGTGTGTCCCTATTCAATGTACACACTTCCCCTGAGTGATCATTTTACATGGCAGTCCATGTCCTGTTACAGATCATTAACTCAGCTTCAGTACAAAATACCAGGAATAGGATATCACAATACCCTGCACTGAAGGTAGACTGTCCTGTACTGTGTTTGGACCATATACTTCACAGTCATACCTCACAACTGTCTAGATAGTTTCAGGATGTACAGATGTTTTTCTTATCAAATTTGTGGCTTTCTGCCATATCACTGTGATGATCTCTGTACTGATGTGACAAAGTATTGCATACATTTGAGTGCATGTCTCTCAACTATCCTGATTTGTGAAGAATGTCCAGATTTTGTCTCATATTTGTGATCTTTTCCTCATCACATTTTTGTTTTCTGGCAAATCATTGGCATGCAATTGCTGAGTGAAGTCAGAAACTGATGACTGACATTTGAATTTCAAACTTCATGCTCTTCAGACAGTTCATGCTAATGTACAACTTATTTATTCTATCAACTTTCTAAGTTTGAAAGTGCAATATTAAATATTTACCCCTATTTTTAGACTTTTGTCTCCCCATTATGTATAGCTTTGTCCCCATATCTTGCTTAAAGGGGATGATATTTCATTCTAGCACATGTCTATGCAACATCTATGTTAATTATGTACTATTTCTGGTTAAATGACCCTGCATTATGTTGTACTTTGTGGAGATATATTGAACTAACAGATTCACAGCTATCTGTGAAGCGCTGGTGGTCATTGTGGAATTCCGCACAAATCCACGGGCTGTAGGTGTTTTGTTTTACACAGAACTGATATCTTACATGGTTTCCTGGCTAGCAACACTGTTGCCAGCCATGAAACCTAGCTTAGACATACCGCACCTCATTAATATGGATTGCTCTCTGCCATCACCGCACACCATCTTGCTAACATGTAAACTCTGCGTAGCCGCTACGTGAAGCCTACATGAAGTTTATGCAATCCGGGGAATTGCCTTTTTATTGCCTATACCTCCTCCACAGCAACAAATTACTGTTATACATATGCCATACAAACAATACAATAATAAAAGTGGGTAGATTTAGAGGAAGACTCTGGATTACAGGGTAATTTTAAGAGCTCATATGGCTCCAGGAATAAATGATAGGTTCAACAGTAAGCCTAGGCAACCTGTTAGAAAGTGAAAACTTGTTACTATGAATCCTGACACTCAAGATAATTAAGTGTGATCTTAATAAAATAACAGTAAACTTCAACACTCACTATTACACACTAGATGCACATTTTACTATGGGCTCAAGTACCCCTTGCACCCCATACACCTACTACTTATATATGCTAACTCAGAAATCACTGCAATTCAGAGAAGGGAGGAATTCTCTGAAATAAAGGAATTTCAGAGTTAGTGTACATTTGCTTGTGATGTCTTACAGTTGCAAATGTATGGGCCTTGTACATGTAATGGAAACCCATAAAACAATGTTAAAAGGGATGAACATTAAACAAAAGATGACCCTATGCTTTTGAAAGTTATGTGGTACATACAATGTCAACCCATAAAACAATGTTAAAAGAGAAGAGGGTTAAATGAAACATGACCCTATGCTTGTGCAAGTTATGTGGTCCTTGTACATACAATGTGAATCCATAAAACAATGTTAAAATAGAAGAAAAATAGAAGAAAGTTCAATAAAATTTGACCATATAATTGTAAAAGTTGTTATGTTTTATATGAACATACATTTGTGTTTTTAAATTAATGAGTATAGGATTAAAAGGGTAATTTTCAGTGTAATACTAAATCAGTCATTTTATAGTGACATTTTTTTCACTAAAGGGTTCAAACATATAATTCTAAAGTGAAATTACAATTAAGCTAGCATCAAAGGGACAGTAGTAATGAGCACATCCTTAGTTCAAATTCAGTAAGCAAGCAAAATTAAATTAACAACAGCAAACATATAGCAACTGGTGAATTATATTGCACATATTAAAGAAACTCAGTTAACAGGTCAGAAATGTGTGTAACTGCTTAATTGAATATCAACTGGGGGATTCAATAAAGCCTACATGGTTGTTTTCCACAGTCTGCGCATCACACTGCAAATGGTCACAATTTTTTTAAAAATTCAATGCAGTGTAGTGGCGCGCACCCCCACACAAACAATGTGGCATGCTAATTACTGCATAAGTAGCTGAATTGCATGCTAATCAACAAAGGCAATATATTGGAGCTATTCAACAAACTATAATACAACCATATAGACTCCATGTTGGTGTTCCCCATAAATTCCAGAACTTTTGAAATACAACCACAGAAAGTAGTCTACAAGGATATAATAAAAAGTAAAATGTGTGAGATTTGTACATAACTGATCTTGACATGTGACAGTAGGCTGGATGCAACAAATGGAGAGTAACAATAGAAACATAAAATCCTTTTTTGTGCAATAACCAAATGCAGCTTTGCTTACCCACCCCCAAATGAACAGTACACTTGTAAGTAATGCAGGCAGAAGTGTAAAAGTGTGTGCTAATCAAAATAATTAGAAAAACATTTAATAACTATTCATAGTTACACATCAGCATATGCAATATGTTGCTGACAAAATCCGGACATATCATCTTAAAATCAATACTTCTCTGTGTTTAACACAAACAATTCGGCTCCCCTTCAGTTTCCCTAGCTACACAGTTGCCTTCTGGTGCAGATTCAAGACTATCAGCACTGTGAATATACAAATGAAGTCTCAACTCATTAGAATTGCCGAATCCCTAAAACAAGGATCCTTGTAGGGGATGTGAATATAGTGCAAGCACTCTCTCAGAGTTTGTGTTTAATGGATGGCAACTGTGAATGCTTACATCAGGTTGATGTGTTAGGTTAGACTTACAAAGTGTTATATGTACATCTGTCAAAGTTGGAAACGCAAGTAAGCAGCACACATCTCATAGCTTCGGTTTCATTAACATCCAACTTCCTCTTTATTTGTGTGCAAATTGTGTTTTCTCTGCTAGTTCTTTATTATTATTTTATTATTTTTTGGCTGTTGTTTGTGAGATGTGGCATTTAGCACAAGAGGAATAATGGAAGATTTGGCTATGCTTATCTTGTTTGTGGAGCATTGCACGACAGGCATAAGGGAGACCTAAATAATGATTAGTACATAAGGGAATGTCAAGTAACTCTTCCAATGGTAGCATTGCTAAACTCTGACAGTCAATACTGAGTCTGTTGAATACACCTGCAATTTAAATGACTCTGTGGCAGCAGGTGTTAATGCACTGATAAGTTCCTTTTTGGGGCCAGATAGTACTGGGTTGGAATACAGCTGTAGCTAATACTTCTAACTACTTTTGCTTTACTGTTGGAACTTGTTGGTGTGCGATGCGTACCTTCATGCAATAATGCATTAAAGAAAAGAAATGGGGAAGATAGGCCAGTGGTGAAAGGGGGATGCTAAAGTGTGACAGTTAGTACTGAGTCTCTGGGATACACCTGCTACTTAACTGACTACATGGCAGCAGGTGCTAATGCTGTGATATACTCCTTTTTGGGCCAAATGGTACTGGGTTTGAATGCAGCTGTATTCAATAATTCTAACTACTTTAGCTTTACTGTTGGTGCACTTTGGTGTGCAATGCACACCATTGCTCAAAAATGTATTAAAGAAAAGAAATGATGAAGATAGGGCAGTGGTGAAATGGGGAGCAACAAGGGAAGAACAGATGGAAAGCAATACAGGAATGTGCAGGAGGGAGGTAGGAAAGAACCATAGCTATCCATTTCTTCAGCAGTAAATCTGATAAGATATACAGCTGAATTTGGACTGTCACCTCTAGAAAGAGGGATGATCACACCGCAATCATGTTGCATAACCAATTGGACTAAATCAAGTGTGTCAAGAAGACACATGTGAAATGGAGAGCTACGTATGAGACATTTTTTTTTTTTTTTGGAACAGATGCCCATTTTTATTTTTATGGAGAGAGAGAGAGAGACAGCGAGAGAGAGAGAGAGAGGAATGTTGGAAAAAGGATGTAAGTATGTCTGGGTCTGGTAAGTTGGGTAGGTGAGGAAGCAATTGCAGACAGACAAGACAAACAAGACAAGACATAGGGATGGTGATAGACACAAGAGGTCGGTGGGGACTATGGATGGGGTGAGGATGAGGGCATCCAGGACCCATGGACATCAAGCTGGATTATAGTGAAAATCGAGTAGTCACCCACAGGTCTGTCATCACCATCACATCACTCGACCACTGGCTGGAGTGTTTGATGTCGCCTCCTCCTACTGGTCCCATGGAAAAGTCCCTCCATCTTGCCTAGACATGCACCAACAGTGCAGCACACAAACCTATGCCAGCATTTCTGGCAGTTCAGCACAGGTGATGAACTCATCACCCTACCACTGCTCTGGAGGGAACCATTGGCCTATCCTCTTGGCTGGACCTACCTGAAGGAGCAGATATTGCAGGGGCAGCAGAGGTGGTGTGGCCAGGTCATCTGCCAGACATGCTGGGCAAGTGTGCAGGGTCTGGTGCAGTGGGGCCAGATGGATCCTGCACCATTGCACCAGACCCTGCACCATTGTCGAGCAATGGTGCAAGTTCTGGTGTAGTGGGGGCAGGTGGATCCTGTGGGGCAGGCCTACCCCACTGTGATGTGGAGCATTTTGTGATGTGGTGCACATGGATGATATGGACACATTTTCATGACACATAATAATATAAAATAACAGCAACAAAAAAAAAAGAGATAAGGGTTGGGGTGAGAGGGAAAAAGAGATATGATTATTACCTTCATATGTAACATACAATGCATTAATACAATTATTTGTCTCAATTATCTTAACCTTTACACTTAAGACTACCACCTCCTAACAAAGAACTATTACTTTTAAGACTACCTGCTCCTAACAGGTGCACAGTATACTACAGACTGCAGCAATTACTTCTTTACGTGTGCATATATTACACTTATGCATGTTCCAATTATCCAGATTACAGTTTACATGTATAGAGCTTTTATTTTAAACCTTTAAGTTACACATAACTGAAGAATAAAGAGTTATTGTATAGTTGTGAAGTGTGGTATTTCAACCCAACACCTCTAACTTAAGTCTAATATTGTACTCTTGGTTTGTGCTACAGGCTAATGCGTGCATACTTGCTTTTATAGTTGGGATATGCCTGTTCAATTTACTACAACTGTATAAAATGCCAAGCAAGCTATCTTTAACATTTAATGCTACAATAAAAATACTCTTCTGCTGCATACATACTACATGCCTCCCTCATCCTTGCCAATCTAATGGCATAGGTCCTAACATTGCACTGTCTCTCTCCATGGCAGCATTGGAAAAAAAGAACAAAACAATACCATTATGAATGCCTGTTTGGCTATATTCAGCTTTTAAGCCTTATAATTACTCTGTGTAGTTGATACTTACATGTGTGGGATATCCTCCATCCTATCTTCCTCAAGCCAAGCATCAAGTGTACCCTGATTCCTCTCAGAAGGTCATTGTAGTAGTGCCTTAATCTTTGACCAGTGCGAGGGATACCTGTGGCACTGGTTACAGCCCAGGCCAAACTTTCCCACACATCTAACTTATACTGAGACCCAGAATAGTCTCCCTGCAGCAACCTGGCACTGTGGTGTTTCACTAGGTGTCCAACAAAATCTTGAACACCTGGACACCACATCTCTGCAATCTCACACCATCTCTGCAAACGCATGCCATGTCTATATCTGATCAAGACTAATGGAGAATGATGGTTTCCTGTCAATTCCTGTTATTGCATTTACTGGAAGTGTACACACTGTTTGAAAATGTTGTGCTTGGTGTACCATCGGGCAAACATGGTGCTCCAGGGTCCGTGATGGTAAGTGGTGCTCAATAGTGGCAAACAATGCAATTTCAAGGTTATTTGATGTATAGGCAGTTCTGTATGTGTGTTTGACAAATGCGAAGGTCATGGAAGTTCAGAAAGCAGAAATATCTTTACAAGAATATAGTACACAGTATACCAACAGTTATACATTTGGTAATAAATGTGATAATACATAGACAAATTAATTAAAACATAACTGACACAATATTAGTGTCTCAAATCTCATTCATAATATCATCACAGTATGTCTAGTGTTATAAGTGATAGTGGCTATAATGGGAAGTGGAACAACAGTAAAAGTGCATGGAATATGCTATATTTGAACCCAGGACCATATGCATGGTAGACCTATACTAACACCTATTGCCACAAGAGAGTTGAAATAATGGCTGTTCATGTTTCAGTTTCATTTCTATAAACTGCAATGTCTCAACAGTAAAACAAAGGTTGCACACACTCTACCAGAACCCAGGACCATCTGTATTCCAGCCCTGCACTTATACCTGTTGCCACAGGCAATAGCATTGAGTCAATGTATCTGGTTTCTATTTTCAGCTGTCTAATTTCTGCATGGTCTACTTATCCAGTAAAAGAAGGGAGAAATACTTGAAATGAGGAAAAACAATCTATGAAATGTTAGCACACATGAAATATTTCTACATAGGTCTGGATTTCAACTCTCACTCCAATGCATCTTCAGAAAACAAAAAGAGTGCATTATCCCTCGTTGTCACACAAACACCTTTGCAGCAAAGAAATAAAGTTATTCCTCACAAAACCAACTGTAACAGAATGTACACTGACATCAACCATAAACTATTTGTACATTTAATAAATGTATTATATTTAGACATAGTGCACTTATTGATTACACAACCTCTTATGATTATATGGAGCTCTGTCTTATCTTTCTGTGTTTCTTGGTTATTCATCTGTTATCTGATCAGTGCTCTGATACATGCAGTATGTAATTGCCATTCTGTATCACTGGCCGTAAAATGTGTGAGGATATTAACTAGGAATAATATGATATGCAGTTGCCAACAAATGAAGGGCAGGTTAGATTGCACAAAACAAACACAGAATGCTTTTTTCGGGGAGAAAATATGAGTTACTGTTATGGCATATACAAGGGCACACTATAATTTTTTGTAAGGGGGGAACAAAGCTGCATTACAGTTATGGCACAAACAAGCATAGAAAATTATTTTGGGGTGAGCAGGGGTAAGTTATTGTTATGGCACAAACAAGAATGGACTGTTCTTTTGGGTGGAGCAAAGGTAAGTTCCTGCTATGGCACAAACAAGGATACATTGCTCTTGTTACTCTCTTTGTTTTGCATCCTGCTTTTGTCTGATTTTGTGAAGGTTGTGGAGTCAGAAACTGCAATGTGTACCATTACTTTCGAACTTCTCTCTTTAATGGTTTCCAGTATAAACATATGGTGCTAAACTAATGGCATCAGTACCTTTGAGAGGTATGACTGTGTCAGTATTTGATGCCTGAGCCCTACTACTTACTAATGGACACATATATGTCAGATAAGTCTCTGGTGCCATATGCTAAGGTAATTTCTGTGCAAATCTCCCACCTTTTACTTGCTTAATGTATCAAGTGATGAAATACAAGGATATGCCATAATATTATTAAACAATACACTCCAGGTTCAGGACATACCTTGTAAATGCAACAATTGCCGTAGTATTACTTCAGGGCTGACTCTGTCTGATGCAAGAAGTACACAGCTAATACATGGGGAGGTAAAAGTTGTATGAGTTGCCTAACATCAATGTTAATATTGATGTGAGTAGGAGGAAGGTCTTAGGCCCCTAGGTGGTAAGTGAGTGTGCTATGTATTGTATCTTAGCCAATGCAAGGCCATACTGAACATGCCTGTATCTTCCTACACCCACAGCAGCTGGAGGTTCCCCCTCTGACTCCACCCACAGCAGCTGGAGGTTCCCCCTCTGACTCTGCATCTGACTGTGAATGTGGTGACCTTGTCATTGTTGGTGGGATGTGTGCTCATTCCCCTTGTTGATCCTGCTGCAGCTGTTTCTTCTGGATTATGTTGTGTAGCATGGCACATACTCTGTCGATTTCTGTACATGTATGTGGATTGTACTGCAAGGCTCCCAGTATGTATCTAGACACTGGAACAATAACTTCAGCAGTTCAGACTACACTGTATGATATTTCTGGTATGAGCTGTATATGCTTGGAAGACTGCAAAAATGCTTTTTCTTCAGGATATTTCTGTACAGAGGAGTACTGAACTTCTGCAGGTATGCTCCCATTTTGCCACTTACATACTGCATATGCTGGAATGCATTGAAGAATAATGTGAAGCAAAGGCTTTTACACTTTTAAAACAAAAACAGGCAAGCCACCACACTAACTCTAGTAAACCAAGGCAAACGATGGCAAGGCAGAGTACCGTACTAAAATGAAATAAAGAAGACCAAATAAAATCCAGAAATATTTTATTCACCCATTAAGCGCTTTCATCCTTTTATCATAGGACCTCATCAGAATGAATGATTTTACACTTTTATCTGTATGCATTAGTTAGAAGTGTACTGATGGCATGGACTTGTTTGTCAAGCCATTTCAGAGCTACACGTGATTGACAATACATGAAAATGGAATGCTGTGTGATAAATATGTACAAATGCTTTGGGGACACGTCCTTTGATAGCACTTTTAGCATTTCAAAGATGTTTTGTTTGGAAAATGGGTCATTTACCTGTTCTTTTTTGGGGGGAAGCAAAGATGAGTTACTGTTGTGGTGCAAACAAGAATGGACTGTTCTTTTGGAGGGGGGAGCAAACATGAGTTACTGTTATGGCACATACAAGGATATGTTGCTCTTGTTACTCTCCTTGTTTTGCATCCTGCCTGTTGTGAGTATTTCACATCTGTAGAGTGTTTTATGTTTCTCCAGTGGGTATTACTGACTGCCTACCTTTACTGCTTTATCTGGAAACAGTTATTTTGTAGTTATGTGATAGCTATATGCATTATACTGCTGTTGTCTTTCAGGACACCTACAAGTATGCCACTCAGGTGTGTCACTCGACTTAGAACCCCCCCCCCCTTCACTGATGGGGAAAATCAATGTCATAAATATCATATGTATCTATCTACCTCCTGGAAATAACATTAACTCCTTGGAGGATATTCTTAACCAGGTCTCAGCAACTTTCCCACAAGAAACTATAATCCTTGGTGATGTCAATATTGACCGGAAGTGTATCAATACTGAGCATCCTACTTCACATATTAATCTTCATGGCTTCTCTCAGACCATCACCTCCCCAACTAGAATTAACAAACCAAACCAAAAAGAGAGCACATTAGATTGGATACTCATTAATAATCATCACCAAACTTATAGAGTAGGTATTTTCCCTAACAATATAAGTGACCACTGCTTGACCTATATAATCAGGCAAAAAATAGATATCTCTCACCCAACAGCATGCAGGACTATACATTCCAACAAACAATTTAACCAAACTCTATTCCAGAGCGAACTTAGTGCCTGTGATTGGACTAATCTAAAAACTCTCCCATTAGAAGAGGCTGTACAATACTTTAACTCTAAATTCTTAACTATCCTAGACCAGCATGCATCCAAACATATAATAAGAATCAGGGCAAAACCAACCCCATTGCTCTTCAAAGATACCAGGCAAAAAATCCTACTCTGAAATAAAGCCTGGACTAAGTGGTGAACTACTAAAAGCAAATCTGATCAACAAACATTTAGACAATTAAGAAACGCAGCTAAAAAATCTATATTTTTAGACAAAAAAAACTTTTACTGTAAAATACAGAAAACACACCAAAATAACCCTCAACGATTCTGGGCAAGTATTAATAAACTCCTTTACCCAGGACACTCCAGTACACCAACCCCTATAGGAGCTAATTATGACACTCCCTTCCAAACTGCAAATTACTTTAACTCCTTCTTCACAGAAACCATCCAATCTCTAGCCAGTCAGCTACCCCCTGACACTTCCAGCCTACAAACCCCTATGACTAGCACACTTCTTACCCTCCTACTACAACCAATCTCTACTAACTTCATTTCCAAACTCCTAGCTAAACTTAAGCCTTGTACCCCTTCCGCTGACCAGATTCCTGCTGAATATCTGCAAAAAGCAGCTAAAGCAGTAGCTTATCCTATTGCCATCCTTATAAATAGAACCATTAAGGAAGGTTCCATCCCTGCCATCTGGAAAATCTCACACATCATCCCCCTACACAAAGGTGGTAACTCCAATGACTATTCAAACTATCGGCCCATAGCCCTTCTATCCCCCCTAGCAAAAATAATGGAAAAATGCATTCATCATCAACTAATAGGTCATCTCACTCAATACAACATACTAGCCAAATGCCAACATGGCTTTAGGCCATATCATAGTGCCACTACTGCCCTCTTATCCTTTACTGACACCATTAATAGATACCGCAATAACAATGAACTCTCTTCAGCTCTATTCATTGATCTTTCAAAGGCTTTTGATATGGTAAACCACTCATTGCTTATTATCTTCTCAAATCACTTTCCCTAGATTCTCTATCTGTAAAATGGTTCACTTCCTATCTGAGCAACAGGCAACAGGCAGTACTCTGGGAGAATAAACTATCATCTCACCTGCCAGTCACACTGGGTGTACCCCAGGGCTCCATTCTAGGTCCTCTCTTATTTTCAGTTTTCATTAATGATTTCTACTTAGCTATTCCCAATGCAACTTGTATACAATATGCAGATGATTCAACATTAATCTGTACAGCCAAATCTGCATTTGAACTGCAATCCCAGACCCAGAAGGTATTTAACATAGTTGAGACATGGTTTTTGAAGCAGTGCTTCCTTTTGAATCCCAAAAAAACAAAACTCCTGCTCTTCACTCCTACTCACAGGTCAATACCAATAGACTTCTCAGTCATCTTTAATAATGGCACCCTCATATCACCAGACTCTACTACCAAACTCCTAGGGATTACAATAGACAGCAACCTTAACTTTGATACCCATATTAACAACATTATAAAATCAGTTAACAGAAAAATGGGCTCCCTGTATAAAATTAAACCCTTCTTAACACCAACAGCAAGACCTACCATTGCCTGCTCCCATCTAATCTCTACACTTCTCTATGCCTCACCAATATATACCAACCTTTCCAAAAATAATCTTCTCAAACTAGCTACCTCCTATAACAGCATAGTCAGATTTGCCACTGGTAAACCTTTCAGAACCCATCACTGTCATAATCTCAGACAGCTCGGGTGGCTTGAACTACAAAATCAGCTACAAATCAACCAATTTACAATTGCCCATAAGATCCTTTACCAACCTAACAATACTCCAATACTCCTAGACCTCATAACCCCTTATAGAAATCTTAACACCTTGCATTCATCAAATAAACTCCTAATTACCATCAATAAGGCTAACAATATGGCAGGAGACGCTCTGTTCTCAAATAAAGTTGGGAAAAAGTGGAACCTTCTACCTAGTGATCTTACTTCCCTTCCTTTCTTATCACTTTTTTAACAAAAAATTAAAATCTTCCTGAAAACATACTGGCTTCGCCCTTGTAGTAACTCTGACTAATCAGTCATTACTGCTACTAGTATCTTTACTAACTCTACTCGCTCTTCTAATTACTGTCCTTTAGTGCAACATGAAAGCACATATGCAGAAATATGAAGCTGTATTAGCTACTAGCATATGTAAATAATTAGCTCTAAATACTGTAAATAGTTTTATGAAATGTGTAGAAATATTTTATCTATGTCTTTTTTTTTGTAACATTATTGATCTTGTATGTTTGTGTCTGTCTTGAAGCTTTTCTCCCCAGGCCACTACTGAAAATGGACATGTATCCAGTTAGACTAGCCCGGTCAACAAATGTAAAATAAATAAATAAATAAAAATAAAAATGTATCATGGATGGGTTTCATCAACATGTTATTTTTTTCCTGGAAAGGGTCGAGGAAATATGGCACGCCATATGCAAATATGGTAGAATATTGTGCAGAATGTGAATGCAGTGCGTGGCCACAGCAGAACATATAAACAGGTGTGCCACAGGGCCACTGACATGATCACTACTGCATACAGACAAACAGCTGCAATTGGCCATGACCAAATGTCTATCAGGGGATGGCCTGCTAGGGAACTCAGAATATACTGTGAGCTCTGCACAAAAACAACTAATAAATCCACAAAGTGCAGAAGGAGTGAATCTGGAGTTGATCAAAGCTGGTTTATTAAATAAAAGTCCAGAAGCACGCCAAAAACACACAATAAATCATAAACGCCTATTATAGTCCACAAAGCGTTTTCGTCTTATACTATAGACTTCATCAGATGAATAACAGTTCTGTTAATGAACCCTTTATATACTGTTTTTAATTACATAATCAAACAATTAGCGTGTAATAGGACTGACCATTAAATAAATTAAAGTGCATAAAACCTCTCTCTCTCTAAGGAAATCATGCATAGAAAAGGGACTTCACTTTAATAGTAAAAAAATATATAAAGCTATAAAAAAAATTTAAAAAGTTATATAAAACACATTATATACTTTAAAAATGCCATGTTGTAGTAACAGTATTTTAGACACAGTGTTGGGTTTAGGGTGAAATTTTATACATAGTATTAATTAAATTAAATTATCTAATAAATACATTAGTTTTTAAACAGTTGATATACTTATAAATTAATAAACCAAGAACATGGCATTTTTAAAGTATATAATATATTAAAAAATAGGAGGATACTCAGAAATAAATGAATTAGATATATAGGAGTTTTCAATCAATTGATATATATATATACCTACACCTCAGGGTTTGCCATTAGGACACAGACACTTTTGATCAACATATACCTCCTTCTCCACATAGTTAGATTTGCATTTTGATACCTTTCCATCTTCATATGTATGTGTGTTTCCTGGCTTGTAAGAGAGAGAGAGAGGTTCTTTTCTATATGTAAGCACTTTTATTTATTTAATGGTCAGTCCTATTACATGTTCATTGTTTGATTATGCCTAATAAAAACAGTATATAAAGGGTTCATTAACAGAACTGTTATTCATCTGATGAAGTATATAATGTTTACTAACCAACAATAGCTTTTGGTGCTAGTTTTTATTGTTTATTTTTTAAGATAGCTATATGTTGTGTTTAGTGTTTGTCTTATGACATGAACCATATTTATTGTTGTCCATTTCACTCCTGCACTTTATAAATATATTATATAAGGGAACTCCCACTAATAACATGGGACATGTTTTGGACATTTAGATATGGTTATGTGATCCAGGCAGCTGCCAGGAGAGTATTTACAAAATGTATAGAGTTTTTGGTTGTCAATACACTACAACAATGACAGCGGTTAAGCATGTTGGTTTTAACTTATGAAATGATTTTACTTTTATTTGTACTTGTTCTATATGATGATTCTATTTCACTATGTGTGAGCGATGTTTAAGAGGTAAGAGGTCTATGCAGATATATATTTATATTTATAGCATCAGATGTTTCAGATGACCAATGAGGTTCCAGGTAGAGTGAAATGATGCTCTGTTATCTGAACAGTTGAAGCGCTACTACGTTGTGTATAATAAAACAATTGAAAACGCAGTCATTGATGAGATTAAGTGAATTCATATTTGGTCTAACAAGTTTTTTTTGGGGGATTGAATATTGCTTGTTATAAGCTTAGGTTAGAGTTATCAGCCACATTCTTGTTGACATTAAACCTAATGCACATATAAAGGGGTAAATGTATTATCCCCTGTGTTACTGTTTATTGTGATGATGTTGCCCTTACCTTTTGCTTAACATCTTCCAGGACCGTATGGATTCCAGAGGAGAATCTCATCTGCAGATGGTAAGGCAAACATTTTGATGTCAGTACTGCTGAGCAATTTAAAGAAATATTGTAGTGTGTGATGTTGATCTCAGGCCAGTCATGTGTATTAATGCACTGTCTGTAATAACTGTCAGTACCGTTAGTTTGTTAGCATATATTGCACTATAGTAGTGGGAATATTAATTTATTCCTGTGTTCTTGCTTTTTATCATGGGTGATCATGTCAGTGGGAGTGTGGGCCCTGTGCCAGCTGATGTCAGTGCATCAGCAGACTCTGATGATGATGGTGTCCAAATTGAGGCACAGTCAGGGGGTGCAGTGATTGAATCTCACACTGAGGTTGACATACAGCCATCCCCTGCATTTCCATAGGACATAGCCAGTAGGCCTACACCTAACCAGTCCAGTGAGCCCACAGATGTTGGACAGGTGGAGTGTGAGGACATTGATCAGGGAAGTGCAGCTACTGTGGCTTCAGTGCCTGTTGAGTCTGACCATAGCCAAAGTGTGGGTGAGGTGCCAGACATGAGGATTGATAGGGTTGCTCAGAGAGGCCTGCTGTGCCTCCTCCACCTGGTGCAGATGTCACTTCCCATGCCACTCAATGTATGTTTAGAGCCATCATGGAGGCATAAGCACATTCCCAGAGGTACTCCAGACAAATGCTCAGGGTTGTGGATGTGGCACACTCTGACATCTGTGACTGCCTCCATCACATTGCTGATTCACTGGATCAGATGAAAGACATTTTGGAACAAGGGGTGTCTGTGATGGACTGAGGTGTGTCTGCCATGGAACAAGCAATGTCTGTGATGGAAAGTCTGCTGAGAGGGGAACAACATCCTTGTGGGCATTGGTCAGCCACATCATCTGCTGTCAGCCAACATGGACATACCCGATCATGCTCCCATAGCGGCAGTGCTTCCACCGGTCTGTCAGTGAGTATGCTGTCTACACCCAGATGTGGCAGACCATGAGGATGTGGTCCTGGGCATCCTGGTGAAGGGAGCTCATCCAGCAGACATCAGTCACATTCAGGTAGCAGCACTGCATCTGGCCTTGGGCGTGGAGGTGCCAGTGCAACTCCCGGCAGAGCCATTTCTCATGATTGGGGATTGACAACAATGAACTACCACCTCTACCATGCATGGTTCACACCTGTCCAACAGACCAAGATGGGGAGCTAGCACAGAGCTTGGTTGTGCTCATGCAGACACTGACACAACAGTTTAACCTGAAGGACCCCTATAGATACACACACATAACAGTTGCTCATTTGGTCTCACTGTCCATTTTTGTTTTATCCCAGTGTCTGCCTTCTTCTCCTTCTTACTCACTCAAACACACCAACCTTTTATGTCAGCCTTGGCTTCTTACCCCCCCACACAACACCCTGTGCAAGGGATGATTGCTGTGCCATATCCCTGTTTTTTATCTTTTGGATTCAGCAATACAAAGGATGTGTCTGATGCTCAGGGTGTGTAGCTAACTTACTGTTTAGTATATCTATTTGTTCTCAGCATGGCATATGCATCTGACTTTGTATAACTGTTTAATTTCCTATATTTTACTCAGAACCTAACACCACCATCCTTTGGTACCAGCACTACTGAGGAAGCCCAGGGACTATTGGATTCCTGAATTACCCCCAGTTCTAGCTTTTCCCTTTTCTCCTCCTTCAGAGTCTGTTAACTCTCTCAGGCACTCTATAAGGAGGTTTTTGGAGTCCTGTGTCCACATGGTACTGCACCAAGTCAGTACACCAAGGCTTCCCTGTGAACATGTCCCAAATTCCTGCAATACTGTTCTTATCTCTTGGATTTGATTAGGAGTTAACTGCTGTGATATGGCTATCTCTTCCACAAAGGTGTCAGTTCTAGCCTCACCAAGAAGATCGGTTACCATATCCCCTTCAGACTCCTCCTGCCATCCACTGTGAATACTCAATACCAGGGCCTCCCTATCATGATAAGGTTACTTCATATTGACATGGTACAGTTTGTGCCCCTGTCTCCTAACTATTAGTTTACCATGTAGTTCACATCAGTGACTTTCCTTACCAATTCCAAGGGTCTCTTACAAGCTGCTTGTAATTTGTATTGTCTGACAGGAACAAGTACCATAACCTTTTCTCCCTCAGCATACACTCGGACACAAGCATTCCTATCGTACCAACTCTTTTTCTGCTGTTTGGCTAATGTCAAGTTCTCTTGGGACAAACCTATGAGCTCTTTATATGTTTTGTCCTGAAGTTGAGGAAATATGCTACAACAGACTCCTTGTGAGATTTACTCTCACCTTCCCACTCATCTTGGATCAAATCTAAAGCCTCCCTCACCTTATGGTCATATAACAACTTAAAGGGTGAGAAACCTGTACATTCCTGTGGTACTTCCCTGTACGCAAATAATAGGTGAGGCAAATACTTGTGCCACTCCCTTTTAAACTGGTCAGCAAATGCCAACAGCATAGACTTTAAAGTAGAGTTTAAACTCTCCACAAGATCATTAGCCTGGGGATGATAGAAGGTGTTTTTTAGATGCTTTATAGTTTCATAGGTTCATAGGTAGGTACTAGGCTATCAGCCCTAGGGCTTATATAAACCTAGCCAAAAAGGTACCCTAGCTTTCGTCACCCAAGACAATTATTTTCCTGTGCCCCTGTTGAGCAGAGCCATAGAGGTAATCCCCGGGGTGAATTTCGTATTTCCAATCCAATCATCAAGACTTTTCTTGAAGAGTGTTAATGAGGAGCTTTGTTTGATATAGACAGGTAGTTTGTTTCAGAGTATGAGAAGTCTCTGGGACAGGAATCTATCCCTTCAGCATGTTCTGTTTATTGTGGTGACAAGATTTAGGTCCCTACAGTGTGTAATTTGGAGGGATTTGGGATTTCTTTAAGTGGAGCATGTCCAACAGCTCTGGGTTTGACATAGGTTTGTATGTTAGGCAGAGATTACCTCTGAGTAGGCGATATGCAACAGATTAAAGCTGGAGTTTTTTAGACAGTCTGCATAGGGCATCTGTTTGAGGCCAGTAATCCTCTTTGTGAGGTATTTCTGCAGCCTTTCCAGTTGTTGTAGATGTCTTGTGAGGTATATACCAAAAGGGGCATTGTACTCTATAATGAATGGGTCTAATGAGTGACAAGTATAGGGGAACAATGACCTCTTTTTTTCCTGAATAAAAAACCTTTTGTGATGAGGTGTACCACGTAGAAGGATTTCCTGACTACTGTGGTGATGTGATTATCAAAGGAGAGTCTACTGTCCACCTGTGTCCCAAGGTCTCTTATCACACTTTTGGTGTTAAGTAGACTACCATCTATGTGGTACCTCATGGGTACAGAGTTTTTTACCAAAGGGGATGACAATGTATTTTTGGCATTGAGCTTGAGGCCATGGCTTTAACTTCAGGCATCTGCCTCAGTGAGGCCCTTTTGTAGGATGCCCACATCGTTAGGAGTTTCAACTATGGATCCTAGTTTGCAGTCATCTGGGAACTTCGTCAGCCAAAGACCTTCTGTGTTAGCCTGTACTTCAGAAAAGTAGATACCAAACAAGAGAGGACCCAGGACTGAACCCTGTGATACTCCACTTGTCACTGGTCCAAAGTCGGATTTGGAGTCTGCTACTTTCAGAGTGTGGGTTCTGATGCTGAGCCAGCTGGCAACCCATCTTGTGACATAGGGGTTTATACCTAGTTTAGTGAGTTTATCTATAATTCCAGAGTGGGGGATGGTGTCAAAAGCCCTGGCGAGATCTAGATAGGCTGTGTGATCCAACTTACCCTCGTCTACAGCTTTGGTGACTGCTTCAAAGAATTCAATCCGGTTTAGGAGACATGATCTGCCTTTCACAGACCTGAACTGGGTGGGGTCCAGAGTTTGGAAATTACCAATGTCTTTGTTTATAAGTTCCATGATGATACATTCCATGGCCTTGCAAACCAGGCTCGTCAGGGTAATGGGGTGGTAGTTCCCGAGGTCTGTGGTGACTCCCCCTTCGTGGAGGGGGATAACTGTCGCTGTGCACCATTCAGTGGCCCAAAGCCTAAGGTGAGGCTATGATTGAACATGGTGCTTAGGTGGGGTGCCAGTTAATTCTGTAGTTCATGTAGAACACAGCCTGGGATGTTGTCAGGTCTCCTGGATGCTGTGTTCTCGGCTTTGGAGAGTATGGTTTTTACCTGTGTAGCCATAATTACAGGAACATTGCATTCTTCTGCTATAGAGATGTGCCCTTTAGTGAGTGAGGGGAGGCAAAGTTAGCACTGAACCTATCTGCCAGGATGTTGGCAATATCAGTTGGTTCTGTATATTTAGTGCCATTGTGCTGTAACTCAGAGGAGATCTGAGTGTTGCCATTGAGATTCTTGATGTAGCTATAGAATGCTTTGTGGTTGTCTTTAGAATCAGTGGTGATTTTGTTTTCATAACTAGCTTTGGAGGATTTTATGAGGGATCTCAGCTTCTTACTGAGGCTGACCAGGGAGTTCTTCCAGTCATGGGATTTTACTCTTTTTTGCAACAGTTTCTTTCTTTTGTTGTAGAGTTTGTTTATGGCAGGGGACCACCAGATTGGCTTCCTTTTTTTTGGAGGATAATCTGTTAGGGATAGCATGAGCCATGCGCTCGTTTAAGTGCTTATAAAGTGCATTTGTGTAGGATTCAGCAGTCGTACCGCTATTGTCCATCTACATGGGTGTTGTGAAGTTTGCCACTTCTGTCTTAAGAAGTGTGAAGTTGGCTTTGGAGAAATTTTTGATGATGGTTTCCCTAATTGGGGGTGGGGGAAGGATGTGGATATCTAGGGTGATTAGCTTGTGGTCGGATCTGACCAATGAGGAATTGACCTCTGGTGTGGAACACCGATCACCCATGTTGGTAATGACCAGGTCTAAGATATTGCTGCCCCTGGTGGGGGTGTGGATAAGTTGATCCAAGGCATGGGAATTTATAAATTCCAGAAAACATTGAGCAAAAGAGTTGGTACATGAGTGATTTTCCCAGTTAATGATAGGGTAGTTGAAATTTCCCATTATTAGGGTGTTGGGCTGTACCCTAATATTTTCCACACCCACAATGGTTTCACAAACAAGTCAGCAGATCTGACATGAAGATGGCACCTTGATCAGTCAGTATCTCCCTTGGAAAACTTTCCCTGCAGAAAATGTCTAGCAAAGCATTTGCTACCTTCTCTGCCTCAATAGTTGTCAGGACTACTGCCTCAGGGTATCAGGTAGCATAATCCACTACCACCTCAAGGTATTGGGTAGCATAATCCACTACCACTAGGATATATTTCTTCCCTGTAAAACTTGAAGTACTCAGTCGTCCTACAATATCCATGGCCACCCTCTGAAATGGCAATGCTCACAAGTTATGTGCTATGGCTAAAAATGGCAGACAGTAAGCTCTAGGCATTACCAGCTGCTGTATTACCTCACATTCTCGGCCACTTTCAGGAGTCCACTCTCTATACAGCAAACCTTTGTGCCAGTATACAGACTACCCTCTTCCTTGTGCCTCTGGTGCTTCCATAGTCATTTTCCTCAAGCTTTGTAATGTAGGGTCCATAATTTGAGCCTGTCTCAACTCTACAATTGTGACCCTCCTAAGCTCCCCTTCTGCAGGAAGCCTAGTAACTTCTGACAGCTGTACCTCACTGTCAGTCTAGATACTATCACTCCCATCTATCCTTGCAGTCACCATGTCCAAGGGAACATCAGTACCTACCAGTAGCTGTGGCTCACTTTCAGACTTACTACTACAGGATAGATTCTTCTGTGCAACAGCCACCACATCAGTTCCAGCTTCAGGTATGACATCTGTCTGGGCCTCCCCCAGGCTACCGGACCTACATGCCTTTCTCCAAGCCTAACTATGTGTCACTGCATCCACACAAGGCACTGCATCATCAAAGTCATTTCCTATCAGGACAGCTGCAGGAATATCCTCATAAACAAGCTCCTCTTCTTCAGGAAGCCTAGAACTTCTGACAGTTGTGCCTCACTGTCAATCTGGGTGCTATCACTCACCTTCATCCTTGCAGTCACTGTGTCCAAGGGAGCATCAGCACCTACCAGCAACTGTTGTTCACTTTCAGACATAATGCTACAGGATAGCTCTTTCTCTGAAACAGCCACTTCACCAGTCCCAGCTTCAGGTATGTGATCTGTCCAGGTCTCCCCCATGCTACCAGACCTACATGCCTGTCTCCAAGCTTGACTGTGTGTCACTGCATGCATACAAGGTACTGCATCATCAAAATCATTCCCTATCAGGACATCTTCTGGAATATCATCAAATACACCTACTTGCTTGCTTACTCTTCCAACCTCCCAGTCAAGATGAACCCTAGCCAAAGATATTTGGAATGGGTCCCCTCCCAAAGTTCTGATTGGAGTGGACTGTCCAAGCAAGTACTTTTCTTCTCTAACCACTGCAGGCCTCACAATAGTTATACTAGAAGTTGTGTCTCTCTTAGTAGTAACCTGTTTACCATCTACTAAGATAGGATATACATTTTGGTGATAGTTTGGCACTCCTGTTGTTTCTAGACAACCTACCACTGGCAGTTTGTCATCCCCACTTGCTGGCTTTCTCAGCGTTTGTTTCTCACCTTGACTCAATGGACTTTTGACTGCTATGTGGCCCATCTGGTTACATTTGAAACATATAATCCCTAACTGTGTATGTGGAATAGTAGTTTCCCCTGTTACTGGTGCATTTTGTTGGAGTGGTTTACACTGCCCCCCATGGGGTCCCTTATGTCCACGTGCAGCATTGGGTATCCCTTTCTTATGCACTGGTGCTTTGCTTGTTAAGTAGAGATCTCCTTTTCTCTCCAACTACTTCTCAGAGTTATACTCTGTATGCTAACCGGATTGTCATGTCATCAGGCAAAGTACTGAGGGCTTGTTCCCTCACAAAAAGGTCTGACAGTCCCTCAAAAGTGATGACCTGACACCCACTCACCCATCTCTGAAAGTAAGTACTTAAATTGGCAATATAACCAGATACATTTTCATTTGCCTTGCTTCAATTTTCACTAAACATCTTTCTATAAGTTTCAGATGTTAGTTTAAAACAATCAAGAAGATAGTTTTTAACTTTAACATAACTCAAACAATTTACATTAGACAAATGTTACATGGCCTGAATAGCTTTACCATGGAGTACGAGAGTCAGGAGCCAAACCCAGAGTTCATGGTCAACATCCTACTGTCTATACACCTTCTCAAATATATGAATAAAACTATCAAAGTAATCCCTATCTCTGCATTGAGGAAAAAAAAGTTTACTGACCTTTACAGCTTCTGGAGACCAGTTATCCCTTTCCCCTTATCTCCATGACCCTCTCAAATGGTAAGAAGCTCCACTTCATGTCAGTGCTCTCATTTTCATCGGCTTCTAAATTTCTCAGTCTCTCCTTAGTCTCCAGAGATTTAGCTTCCAGTTCATATTGACGCTGCTTCTCCCTTTTCTCGGCCTCCAGTCATTGGGCTTCCAGTTTATATTGACACTTCTTCTCCTCAGCCTCCAGGCTCAGTCTCTCTGCAGATTCTAGTTCAAGATGTTTGGCCTTCAGGCGCAGTCTCTGTAACTCCAGACGGATTCTCAGGTCCTCTGAAGAAAAGGTGGATTGTCTTGTCTTGGCAGGCTGCACATCCCCAATACCAAACTGAATATCATCCGAATGGCTGGTCTGAGCTAAAGCTGAAACTAAGGGTGAAATCATTGCTTCCTTAGTCAGGCACCAGTCCTCTGGCTTCATACTCCTTGGTCAACTAGTTCTTTGAAATTTTACTATAGTCTTCTGCTGACATGTTTGCCTGCTGTCCCTGACTATAAAACTAAAAATAAATAGAATTGTTGTGGACTGAGATTCAGTATGTTTATTCTGTGGCTAGCAAGAGTGCACACCCTCATGACAGCTACCCACAGGCTACTGAAGTCTAATTAAAAGTCCCACCACTGCCACCAAGTGATCTGACATCTAGACAATTCCCCACTGGACTGCCAGTAATAATGTGATGTCCCTTACTATCCTAGGTCAGTAACTAAGGAGCTTCAATCCTCAATACTGACTCCAATATGAGACTGTCACTTAAACAAGAGTAACATTCACAATTTCCCCTAAGAGCACAATAGGAACATGTTCTATAACCTGGGACTGGACTGTATACTTCTGTCCACTCTTGATGTAACTCCTTATTACACACTTCAGAGTAATGTGTCCCTGTTTAAGACCTATGACACACTCACACTTAAATAAATTAAATCTCACACATCCAAACATTTCTGAAAAAGCCTGACACAGATTTCCAGCTGTGCCTCTTCCCCAAAATAATACAGTAACAAACTGCCACCAGTCAGAAAGCCTACATGCCCTTTTAAAGGGGTGTTCAATTATGAAAATTAGATATTAAAACAAATGATAACAAATGACCTAGAGCAGCTAGGCTTTCAGAGTGGCCTGGGAAATATCAAATCAGGTATAAGTACTCTGAAATCAGTAAAGAAAACATTGATTGACCAGTCACAATGTAAGTTAATAAAAGTATTTAATAATGAGCAAAGTGATAAAAATATAAAGCAGTAATTTCCAATAAATGAACAGAACTAAATAACCAGGAAAATGAAATCAATACTGAAGGACAGAAATCCAACATTTAGAAAAACACTGATTAGTTATAATTTTCCCGTCTGACTAAAGAACACTGTCCTTGATCTAAGCTAAATTATTACAACAGGGCAAAGGCAGGGTTACAGTTCTTGGTGCGTCCTTTTGTGCATCCATTGTACACTACAACTGTGAACAACTGCAACTGGAAACTGACAACTGTGACTGATTGTTAACTGACAACAACTGACTTCAACTGTCTTCAGCAGGCTCTTTTATAGATTAGCTTAACTGTCACAACTGTTCCAGTTCTAATTTTAATTTCATATTTTGAAAATCAACCAACAGCTGTTTATTAAAGTTCCTTCCTATCTTTCAGCCTCTGACAGTAGCACATAGCAACTGTCAACATTTCAGACATCATCTGCAGATCAGCTGATTCTAAGACAGTCTGCATTTAGAATCTTCATCACATATATGCACAGTTAAAAATGTAAAGGAACACTGTTCAAGTCTTTAAAATATTCTGTACAAACAGATTATAAATCAACATGTAAGAACTTATTTACAATATCATAACTAGTAATGCTGGCATATAATACACAGGTTCATCTAAAATTATGTACAGAAATGTCAGTCAGACATGCTAGCACAAATGACAGTGTCCAATTTCTTTACAGTTAAATTGAACGTGACAGATTTATGGTCAGACCTTACCAGAGAGCATCTCATACATGGGGTGGTACAGCAATCTCCCATGTGGGTGAGTACTAGGTCAAGGACATTCCATCTTCTGGTGGTGTTGTTGAATAACTCTTCCACAGCATTTGTGTTTACAAAGTGCAATTACCTTAGGGCAAACGTTTTGAGCTCATATATTTATCCCCATCAATGGAGGAATAGTTAAAGTCACCCATGCCTAGGATGTTTGACACTATTATGAGTGACCCAAGTAGGTCCAGGAAGGCACTGTGTATAGTACTGTGTGTGTGTAGTACTGTGTGTAGCTAACAGTAACGTGGAGGGGGTCTTTCCTACAGTTAGTTGGACTGGAATAAATCTAAGGAATCATATTGCTTAACCAGTCTTGATGTGTATTTGTCTTTCATGAAGATGGATACATCTTCTCCTTTGTTTCTTTCACATTAATTTTGCAGCCTGTATGTGTGGAAGGCATTACAACCTTTTATGGCCAGGTTACTTTCTGCAGCCCTCAACCATATCACTGTGACTGCACAAACATCAAAATCTTCCAAAATAAATCATGCCTCTCTTCAGATAGTTTCTGATTTACACTTCTAGCATTAAGCAGCATAAACCTGAGTTTGTCTTTTGAAGATATTTTACATCAGGTATTTTGTTCTTATGGCATTGCCTAAAAAGCCACTATGGGGTAGGCAAGTACCTGGGTCAGTAACTGAAAAGGAAGAGGTGACAGATGAAGACCATCCCTGGCAAAGCAGTGTAGTCTGTCAACCATATTATCCCAAGCTTACAAATACTGGATTCTCCTGGACTGCCACCAGTAGCTAAAGCAATTGTTGAAGCTGATAATTATTTTGTTTATATTGAGGCATCATCCTGGATGAAGGTAGAATTATACTTAGGGCTATGGACATACCTGTCTAGGACAGATAATCAGTCATATCTCTCTTCATATAGTCCAGTGGGGTATGTTTCAAGTCATTAACTTCAATATGGAGTACGACAATGGTGTAACTCTGCTTGTTGTTGAGACACTTGAATGCATGCATGACTTTGTGTATCCTGGCACCTGAAAGGCAGCTGACCATGACTTTCGACTTGTACAACCTGGTGAGAAGGACATCTGTGTGTTTCACTATGAATTTGCCTATGACCAAGACATTGGTTTTGAGGTGTTTTGCCTTAAAGGGTTAATGGCTGACACACTGATATGTTTGTTTTTATGTGTAGTGGGTTCCATTGGGAGTGTAGTGTGTACAGAAAGTTTGCATTTGCAAGGGCTCTGCTCTGTTTGTTAGCTTCTAATGACTACCTCTGCATATGTGGAGTTATGTGTTGTGCACTTGGTTTGTTGAGGAGGTGAAGTGTGTGTGTTGACAACCTGTTTTATATCTAGTTCATTATTACCTGAGAGAAAGAGAACATTTATTCTAGATTCAGTGTATAGTTGCATCTCACACAAATTGTATTTTTAATATTTATGAGTACATGGTTGTTAGTATACATGAGGCAATAGAAGCCTAGCTTTCTAAAAACACAAGTACTCTTATTAAGCATATTTAGATGGTCATTGTTAGCAGAGTGATTTTGTGAGCAGCAACAAGTGGGCTTATGTCTGAGGGACATAGGTGCCAGCCCAGAGGTGACTTTACAATCACCCAACCAGTAGTGAAGGTTGAACTTGAATAGAGTCACTGATGAGCACTGCTTCATACTCAGTGGGAGCCTATAACAGAGGTGTGTGAGTTGCTGGGGGATATACCTGTCTCATCTGCATGTTCTGTTTGTCACAAGCTAGGTTGAGAAACCTGCCCAAGTTATTCCTGTCCCATTTGATTTGTAGATGTCCAGCATTTTCAGTAGGGCAGGGTCTCAGACTTCTCTGTAGGTCAGGCAAAGTTCACCTCTCAGCAGCTTGCAGGAAACTGAATACAATGACAGCACTTGTAGTCTTTCCATGTATGTAATGTTTGAAGGATCTGCATTCTACCAGTCACAAACCTCTATTTTGTCTCCATATGCTGCAGTGGTCTGCTGAGATACAGACAGAAGGTAGCCTTGTACTCAATTAGTGGTTTGATAAGGGTGGAGTACAGTAGATCTATGACCTCCCTGGTCTTGTATGTGATGTTCCTATGTATGATGTGTGCAATGCAGAATGTGTGTCTCACCATTATGTGCATATGATGATGAAAGTGTAGATTGCTGTGAACATGTGTTCACAAGTCTCACAACACTGTGTTTGAGCTAAGACTGGTGCTATGCTTATCATTATTAGCAGGGGCATTTCATTGTCAAAGGGCACAATGAGACATTTTTTTGCTGTAAGGCTGAGTCTGTGAGTTTGGCACCAAACATTTGTCTCTGTCAGCCTCTTCTGTAATATGTCACCAATATTGGGGGAATCTGTATTAGTGTGTCCATTTAACAGCCATCTGCAAATGTGGTAAACTACAGGCCATCTGTCATTGGCTGCACTTCAAGGAAGTATTTGGCATATAGCTGATGGCTCAGCAAAGATCTTTGTGATATTCTACTGGTGAGTGAGCTAATGGTGAAGTTGCAGTCCCAACTTTGAGAGTGTATGTTCAGTTGATGAGCAAGTTACCTATCCAGTTAGTACTGTATGGCTTAATTATCAGATGAGACATTGTCAGCATGAGACATGAATGGGGGATATTGCCAAAGATCTTGGATAACTGAATCCAGGCAGTATGTCCTGTTATTTGTCATCCAGGTCTTCAGAGGCAGTATCAAATACATCCATGAGGTCCAATAGGCCAGATCTATCCTTGATAAACACAACATGGGTCAACTCAGGTGTTTTGAAGGTCAACAATCCCTGTGGATAAGGTCCATGCTGATCCCTTCCCTAGTCTTGCAGATAAGGCTTGTTAGACTTAAGGGTTAATAGTTGTAGTTCTGCATGTTACAAAATTGATGTGCTTTGCATATGACACAGCATTTGATATTACTTTTTGTAGTGTAGGTGATATGTGTGTCGAATTAGTACTGAGACACCAGGGTTGTACTGCTTCTGGGGGTAACACATAGCTGCATTGTAAATTTGTAACATACTGTGAGATAGAGCCTTCATTTTTTTTAATTTTTCCACATGTAATGTCATGTCATACACAAGAAATGAACAATAAACAGCAGTAATATTTAATCTTATGTAGTTTTCCATTGTGCAACAATTAGCAAAGTGTGTACACATGCAAAATACACCTGTTTGTGTACTGCTGAGCAGTGTGCAAAAGCGAGCCACATTGCTAAAGTCTGAGAGTTACTACTGAGTCTATGAAACATACCTGCTACTTAACTGTTAACTGACTGTGTGGCAGCATGAGTTAATGCATTGATACTTTCCTTTTTGGGCCAGATGGTACTGGTTTTGAATCCTTTTCTCTCCACTATTGGCAGACACAATGCACACAATATGTAAGTATCAGCAAACTTGGTAAGTCAAAGGCCATATACTTTAGCCTGAACTGTCAAGAAATGCAATTCAGCAGTGAAGATTCAAGCACAGATCCCTGTGGTTTGCCAGTGGTGATAGATGTACTGGTACAGGTTGATTTACCATCTTTCACATGATGTTTTCTGTCAGTGAGCCAATTGTTTACTCATCAACTGATGTAAGGTTTAATCCACAGCTTGGGTTTTTTCTCAATGATACCTGTATGTGTGATTGTGTCAAAATCCCAGGCCAGATCACAATAGGCAGTATGCACTTTACCACCTTCATCTAGGCCTATGACATAGAATCAATGTGCTGTGACAACGTCACAGATCATGTATGGCATGACTAAACATATACACCTTTCTGATATGGTTGAATACATAGTTCAACACACCCTCCACATGGCCTATGTTCCCATACAATGGTGAACATCAACATGTATCCACCTGAGTTGGGGAGACAGTGCCTAATGCAAGCATGTATAGAGACATCCTGACTCTCCTCAACTGTGTAGTAGACCAACATGTCATCATGGACCATCATGGACCTTCCCTCCATGAATATTAGTAATATTCCTGGTGTGTACAGCAGACCTGTGTGAGTTGTTACTGCTACATAAGGTGCATTACATTTGATAAATGTCCTCAAAGAGGTCATCGAGGGCATGCATGATAAGAACAGTGTATCATCATATAGAACTTGAACAGCTCAAGTTGACAAAAATCCACACTGAGGTATTCAAGCAGCACTATCATATGTGGCCATAAACAGCTATATCACCAAATGGGTGGACCGGTGTATGACATACATGGCATCTCACTATGCTGAAATGATGATGTGACATATATCTCAGGACCAGTCATCAGGGGTGTCTGCTAGGTCCTTTCCTGACCATTAATTAGCTGATGGACAATACAGATGACATACACATGCTGTATCCAATGGCTGCCTGAAGGACTACAGCTTGTGTGCAATCATTGACTCTATTAGTATAATATAGACAGTATCAACACATACCAGAGACTGCTGCCACAGGCATGACAACACCTGCATTGACAAGGCACATGGAGGGATTTGTTGCATCAGGAAACAGACACATCATCCAAGTATAATGTGGACATCACACCCTATAATCAAACCTGTAGGTATGTGACCTGTGTCCTGAGGTACAGGGTAAATGGCACATCCACCAGCATGTGGTCAGACCACTGACTACTCCCCTGAATGTAACACGAGTACTAGGTATGTGAAGAACATGCAACGTTATGGTTCCCAGACTTCATAACACCAATAACTGTGTACAATACACCCTTCCTCATGTACATCCCTACACATCTTCCAGTCATGTGCAACTGAAGGTTGTACTACCTTTGTCACAGTGTGCTGTCACACAGCTTATTGGCCATACCTACGTATTCTTTCTGGGCAATATACAACTCTGCTCCACATGGATTGGGAACCCGTTCCGGAGACGGTGTAGTTTTCTGGGATACATATCTGTCTCTCCAGCAGGTCCTATTTATATCATAGGCAAGGTTTAAGTCTTCAGAATGGGTAATTCTGCTGCCATTTGTTTTGAGAATATGCAGGAGGTCCATCAGAGTGGGTTCTAACAATACCTTGTCTACCAGGCATAGATTTCCCCTCATAAGCCTGTAGGAGGCAGAATATAGGGATAGAGCCTTGAGGCAGTCTGCATAGAACATTTTACTTATGCCCTGTATTCATTTATTGCAGAACTTCTCTGGATGTTCAAATTGTTGGATATGCCTGGTTAGTTACATACCAAAGGGGGCATTGCATTCAATGATAGGTCTGATGAATGTGGAATACAGTGGAAGAATGACTTCCTTCAACCCAGATGCCATACCTTTGTTTATAAGTTGTACAACACAGAATTATTTCTTCATTACTGTAGACATGTGATGGTCAAAGGCTAGATTACTGTCTATGTGTGTCCATAACTAGTGGGTTAGCTCTAAGGGGCGTGTTGCCAATATGATAGTTACCAAAGGTGGATGGTTTCCTGATGGATACTAGTATGCATTTCTTGCCATTTAGTTTTAGTCCATAGCTCTGACAGAAATTGCTTGCCTGTGTGATCCCTTCATGGAGAATTTTTGTGTCAGTGTGGAATTCAATAACAGGTCCTAATTTGCAATCATCTGTAAATTTAGTCAGCCAGAGACCATTGACATTTGTCTTGACTTTAGAGAAGTGCCAAAAAGGAGTGGTCAAAGGACAGATCCCTGGGGGACTCCACTTGCGACTGTGGCTGAAATCTTTATAGAGATGGACACCCCAATTCTAACTTCATGGGTCCTATCTGTGAGGCAGTTGGCTATCCCAGGGTAATATGCGGGTTTGTACTTAACCTCTGTAGTTTGTCAAGAATGCCCAAGTTGGGTATTCTGGCAAATGCATTGGCCAGGTGAATGTAGCCAGTGTGAACCATTTTGCCCTTATCCATCACTTTGGTGACCTTCTCAAAAAAGTCTACCAGGCTGAGTAGGCTTGTCCTGCCCTTGACAAATCCAAACTGGGTTGGGTCCAGTGTCTTGAGGTTTACTATAGCAGTACTGATCATTCCATGGTAATTCTTTCCATTGCCTTACATGTAAGACTAGTGAGACATGGGTCTGTAGTCTCCAGGGTCTGTAGATAAGCCATCTTTGCGCAGAGGGATGACTGCTGCTGTACTCCACTCATAAGGCACAAAGCTTGTTTGGAGGCTACAGTTAAATAGCAATTCCAGATGGCCTGATAGGTCATGTTTCATGCTATTTAGATGGCACTTTGGGATATTGTCTGGGGCAATTGATGCAGTGTTCTTGGCCTTAGAGAGTTGTTACACCAGATGCATGTATGTTACCTGTTCAGTTTGTGCACACACTGCACACATAGGTGTTTGACAACATTATGGCATATATATCATTCATGACAGTGTGGATTGTGCCATAGATTTATTTATTTATTTATTTATTTATTTATTTATTTGTTTATTTATTATTTGTTTCCCGGGAAAGTCCAACTTGGAACGCACCAATATATGCCATGCACACAAGGCAAGTAGCCTGCATTGACCATACTCTCATAAACAGATATGGCAGTGTCCATCCTAACACCTACTGCAAACATTACAGTACCAAGACAGTGTGCATGGTTACCCTCATAGAGTGTGGACATATCATAATAGTTGTCAAGTGTGTGTGTGTGTGTGTGTGTGTGTGTGTGTGTGTGTGTGTGTGTGTGTGTGTGTGTGTGTGTGTGTGTGTGTATGTGTGTGTGTAGAGGCTCATCTGTTATCACTCCACATCACATATGTTACATCAGAGGCGTTGGATTAGTGGTGGTATTATTGTGATATTTTCCATGATTGTGGTTAGTTCTTGTAATGTTTGTTATGATCCTTTACCTGTGGCCACCTTGCTGGTGACCTCTGCTGAGAGTACACTTATCTTCTGGTATATTTTTGCACAATTTTCCAGTTGTATGTCAGATCCCTGATAGATGTCCTCTGCACTATTCATGTTAAGATGACAGACACAGACAACATATTTTTACTGTACAGTCCATACTGTACCATATAGATATGTGCTTGTTGTTGCTGCTGCAGCCATCTTCCACTGATATGTCCTCCTCTGCTGTACATGTGTGAGTTTCACCTGTCTTCTTCCCCTATGTTCATTTCTACAATTCTTTGGTTTGTCCCTATTCAATACACACCTGGGTGATCATTTTACATGGCAGTCCCATGTCCTGTTACAGATCGTTAACAGAACTTCATTACAGAATGCCAGGAATGGGATATCACAGTACTCTGCACTGTAGGTACAATGTCCTGTCTTGTGTTTGGACCATATACTTCACATTCATACCTCTCAACTGTCCAGATATTCCCAGGATTCCAGATGTTTTCCTTAACTAATATATGGCTTCCTGGCATATCACTGGGATGATCTGTGGACTTGTGTGCATCAGTAGTACATACATTTGAGTGTATACCTCTCAGCTATCTGATCTGTGCAGAATGTTCAGTTTTCGTCTTAAATTTGTAATTTTTTTCTGATAACTTTTTTTACCTGGCAAATCATTGGCATGTCATTGCAGAGTTCGGTCAGAAACTGATGACTGACATTTGAGCTTCAGACTTCATGCTCTTCAGAAAGTTCACCCTAATGTACAGATTGCATTTTCTATCAACTTCCTAAGTTTGTCAGTGCAATATTAAAAATCTGTCCCTATTTCTGGCCCTTTATCATCCCATTATTATGGCTTTGTCCACATTTGTCACTCTAAGAGGTTGTCCGTGTTATATTCTAACACATTCTATGTGACATCTATGCCAAATATGTCCTTATTACTGTTTATTTCTCCTCTCATTAAATTGACCTCTGTGCAAATGTGTTGTACTAACACAATGACAGCTATTTCCAAAGCTCCTGGTGATCACTGTGGCTTTGCACACAAATTCACATACTGTAGGTGCTCTACCTTACACAGAATTGCTGTCCATGTTCGCTGGCAAGGATTTGTTATATGTAAAGCCCTGGTGACCATTGTGGCATTCTGCACAAATTTGCACACCATAGATACTCTACACAGAATAGCTTATGAGATTTCACAGCCAGCAATACTATTCAGAGCTACAAAATGTAGCTTAGGTGTGCCGGGCCTCATTAATATGTCTTGTGCACTGCTGCACACCACAAACCATCATGCAAGCATGTAAACTCCATGTAGGCTCTGCATGAAGCCTACAAAGAGTTTATTGAATACCAGTGTAAACATCTAAAACCTTTTAACATAAAATCTTACATCTAAAAAGTAAATTTCATGTCAGATTCAATGTGCCTTTTTATTAAAACATTACTGCGTGGAACAGATATCTTAAGGTAACCATGCCAGAGCTGTGCAACTGGGCAGTGAGAATACAGTAAAATGTGATCAAGCCTGAGTACATATCTTTGCTCCTGTCTCATTTTATCATTTGATGGTTCACTTATGTATGAATCAAAGGGGAATATTTATTGACAATGCAGTGCCTAAAGGCAACTTAAATGCAAATTCATTTGTACAGCATGGTTAATACTTTATTTATTACCTGAACAGAAGTACACTCAAAAGTATAGACATAAATGTAGGGTAAAAAATGAAGTGTAAAACATGCTGTACAGATTAGTTTATTAATAATACTTTAGTCAATGTAAACTTGGCGATCAAATGTATAAACAGATTTTAGCCAATGTAAACTTGGTAATCAAATGTATAAACATGGGCAAGGATTCACAAAGCCTCCGTGTAAGAGTTATAACTCTTACACGGAGGCTGCAGTTAAACGGAGTGATGTCAGCATGCTCTGCATATTCATGAGAGCATGCTGAATCACACCTAAGTCTAACACGGTCCATGTAAGACAGTAGGGGGCGTGTCTGTAGGCTGAGCCCTGCAAGCGAATACGCCCCCAGAAGTGTAAAAGTGCCCAAAGTAAACACCCACAACAGAGTCCACGGAAATGTGAATAAACACAACACAACACATGCCCCCACAGACTATGAACATAAAATATATATAAATGAACATGTTATATTTTTCTTTAAAATTGTAAAGATGTTTAACCATGGGTGCGCTCGTTTGCACGGGCGTGCCCGTAGCGCAGCTACAGTTAGCAGTCAGTGGGAAAGCATATAAGAACTAAATATGCAAAATAAGCCAGGAAGCAATAGCATAGCGGTAGAGATGTTGGCTGAAGAGCAGGCATTCATGGTTCGAGCCCCACAACACCAATTTTTTTTTTTTTCAAAATAAGCAGGAAACAAGTCCCTGACAAATATGTACACATAAAACCACAATTTATGTAAAATGTAATGAAATAGCCCATTTATATTGAAGACATGTGAGGTAACAAGAGAAGAAAAAATGACAGATGTGCTCATAGCTGAGCTACAGTTTAACAGAGTGAGTGCATGTGCCCGTAGATGAGCAGTGGTTTAACTGGTGCAAAATGAGTGCCCGTAGCTGAGCAGTGGTCTATCACGCTAAATCTATGTGCCCCTAACTGAGCTGAGCGTAATATGCGCGCCTATAGCCAAATGAGGCTTAAACCAGCGTACCCCGTTTGCGCGGAGCTGCGCACCACGCAAACAAGCTAACTGACGGGCAACGTTGAGCAAGCCGTATCAAAACTGCCTTTACACAGACACACCCCTCAGCATGTCTAGACAGTCATAAAAAATGAAAAGTAGTGGCCAGGTTCGAACCCAGGATACTATACAACACAGTCAAGATACAGAACCACTAAGCCATGACAGCAGTACCTAGAGATGCAATAATAGCTAATATATAGGAATGAATACAAACTGGAGCATGACAATGCAGGTTTACTGAAGTTGATACAATTCCAAAATGGCCAATCACAGATATGTGCAGGAAAAACGGACTATATAAGCCCCATAGGTGGGAATACACAGCATAAACGATTGTAGAACTGACCTGCAGGCAGAATGACAGGAGTAGGAGAGGGTAGTTGCTTTTGAGCACAGAGGTGGGGTGTTGAGGAGTCCAGGTACATGGTCTGGCTCCTAGTCCATAATCATGAGGCCCAACTCATGCAGGGCCAGGTCCTCTGGGGAGCATACAGGGCCGAGGCGTGGGACCGGTTGGCTCATGATCTCACCAGTGCCACAGGGATTCCAAGGACTGGTGAGCAGGTCCGTCACCACCATGCGGACCTGAAGAGATGCAAGCAGGACCAACTGAACCTTTGGATCCAGGAGGCCCGGCAAACACCCAACGCCCCACTACTGAGTAAGTAACATTTAATTATGTATGTAAGAAATTAAACTAGCTGATATTATGGAGATGTGTATTCCAATATTACTTCATTTATATTACAGCTGCAGGTGTCCGTTCTGTGAACCGCAGAGCCTATGGCGATAGGCTGGTGCGATTGCGCCACCAGGCAGGTCAGTAATCCACTACCATTAACTGTAAAGAAATATAAAAGTATGACAGTCAGCAAAAGAGTGCAGTATAGTCAGTAAGGAATAAAATCTGCAAATAACAGTGTGAAAGTGTATGCAAGTATTGCTTGATTACAAAACTGTGTTTCAGCCTGTAAGTTAAACCGAAAATGAAACAGTCTGACATATATTCTGAAATAAAAATGCCCTACCTGTAAGAAAATAGTACACAACCTGCAGCAGGCTGAAAAGTATAGCTGCAGAAGATGATGAAATCACATGTGTGAAATATATCCCTGTGGAAATACTGAAACATGACAGAAGTGAGACTGCTGGAAAGGATTGTAATAACTACTGGTAAAACATGTCAATAAAGCCTAGAAGTACCATCCTGAATAGTAAAATGAAAGCAAGTGAGAGAGTGTGAAAAAGTGTCATGAATCCAGCAATACAGTAGTAATAACCCCTGAATAAAGTATACTGCAGTCAAGACAGAATGAAATGCATGTGAGATTCAAAACCAAACAGCAAAATCTGTTCAAAGTGTTGCTGCATCTGGAATGTGTATCCCAAAATCTGGATATGTTGCTCTCAGTCTGCAATATGCAGATAGGATGATTGTCTGATATACCAAACATCCACACTTGTCTACAGCTATATAAAGCAAATGTAGCAGGATGATGTAGCTGAACAAAGCTAGATATGAATGTGTATGAAGAACCATAAAATGTATATTGATGTTGCAGTAACAGTCCTATCACCAAGTTGAAATAGTTATCATATAGGAAACTGTAGTTAGAACAGTAGTGTGTATATAACTGTAGCTAGAAATGTACAGCATATGTATTGTTATTTGAAGGTGTTAATATTACTTTCTTTACCCCACCCTATAACCACATATAACCCATTCCACATGAAAATGGTATGTGCAATCACAATTAACACCCCTGGACGTTTGTCCTGTTGGGTCATATATATTTGCATGTCCGTTGATGCATCTTCCCTGTTCATACATCCACACCTGATGGCCTGTTGCCATCAATTAACCCTGCATGTTGTTGGACTGTGTATTTCTGTTCAAATTATGCATGTGTTATGCACGCTGTTCATTGGTGTGAATATCTGGGTGTTTGGTTAATGGGAATACTAATGCATGCTGTTACAACTAATTGTGAATGGTATTATATGTCACTAACCCAAACTGTCATGACATAATGCAAAACATAGGATGACAGGGAAGGCGGGTTCCAGCGGACCCACCTCTCCCACCTCAGCTGGCGAGTGCACCTGGCACTAGTGCCGAGTCCGGACCCTCCTCCGGTGGCCCTGTGCCACCTGCGGGTGGAAGCGCTGCAGGGGATGGGGCTCACCCCCCCTCTGCAAGTGTGGCCGCAGGAGAACCACCACTCACCCTCCGTAGCGTCAGGACTGTGGTGCGTAGGGAGATTCGGGACTCTGTTCTCGAGCCCCTACGCCAGCTCGAGGCACGGGTGGTGCAACTAACAGGCATGCCTGTTGCCCCACCTACACAGCCCCCAGCACAGCCCCATCCTGGGCAGTGAAGGAACAGTGGCAACTGCCTATGGGTGGGGATATCAGTTCCACTGTTGCCATCTGTGGGCTCATGGGCTCTGGATATCTAAACCTCCGTCCCCGTCAATTGCATAACCCCCCACACGTGTCATACACCGCCCCTGTATGCGTCTTATTTGTCTTGTCTGTTTACCTACCCAACCTACCTCCCCAGCTGTACCGACTTCCTTTACCTGACATACCATTCTCACCTGAAAAAAAAAAAAAGGGCACTCTGTACCCACAAAAAATTATGCCCCATACATAGCTGCCCATTCCACACACATGTCTGCTGGACATGGAACCTATCAATTACAATTGGCTGTACAACAAATATTATTGTTGTCCTGACACCTCTCTCAGGGGTGGAAGGTTTCAAATGTCACACCAAATTACATACATATGCACAGCTGTTGCTGATGAAGAAATGGGCAGCTATGGGCCTTACCTACATCCCTCCTGCACATCCCAAGCTTGTTTCCCTACTGTCTTACCCTCTTTGTGACCCCTTTTTCACAACTTTCCTGTCTTCCCATTTTCTTTTCTTTCAAAGAAAATAGCGCCGGTGTGCGCAAGAGTAAGCACGTTTAAGCGGTTGTAAGCGGGTGTGCACTTGTGTGCGCGGAGCTAAATGCCAGTGTGCATGCGTGAGCTCCACGCAAACCAGCGCTAACCCGGGTACAACTGCTTAAAAGTGCCTTAGTCACTTTGATTGACAGGTCTTGTAGTCAGTTCAGAAGCAAAATAAAATCCCACTGGCAGTTCCGAACCCAGGACCTTGGAAACAGTAGTCTGCATGACTTACCACTAAGCCATGACTCTTACACAAGAACATTGTGCTAAAATAAATATATCTTGTAATAGTAGGAATGAAAGTAAAGGGAATATAGATGTGTAGTACACAAAGCATGCCATTTAGAATTACTATCAAAACTAGTGGATTTCCACAATAGTAGTGTGGGAACAGAAACAGCCATGCTAGTTGGAAGCTAGTAGGTAATAATGTCACTATAGCACATTGCAAGTCACACACATCCTCACAGCAGGATAATCACTGCCCATACCCCACAACCTCTTAAAGGAACACATCTGGATCAAGTAATAAAATATGTGGAGCAAAGGCCCAAAACCAGGGACACATTACAAATAATGTTACAACAAACGCAGACAGTTCAGAGAGTAACAGGGTCTGCACTTTGTGGGATGTTTGGAAGGGTATGAAGTCTGAAACTTGAATGTTTGTCACCATATTCTGACTTGAGCCCAGAGTGATTTGCCAGAAAAAGGTGTGCATGAGATATTGACCAAAATATGAGGCAGAAATGTGGACAACCTGCAAATATCTGTACACATGACGGGTCTGACACCACCATATTTGAATAGTTAAGAGCCTAGACATAGCAACAGTGAATGACTTACAGGGATGCCCCACAGACCCCATGTGAAATGTACAAACAGTAGGCAGAAAGGTGTAACACATGCAATGGTAACTATGGAGTCCTGAAAGTATTCACCACTTGCATGGCAGAAAAAGTGTAGTAATACATATGCTCATGCTAACCCACAGTCACAACTGCAGCATACCAGACATTTTAATGGGTGTACCCCACTGATATGTACCATTCCATGAGGCACATAACAGATGAGCCTGAAAGTCTCTGGGGCCTGCTCAGCAGCATACTCAAATACCCTAATAGATGTCAAGGCCCACACCATGGCCAGACCACACTGCATGCTGTAACACCCTAGCAGATATAGCAAGCATTCCAAGGTGTGAATGTACATGGAAAATAGGAAAGCTACAGCAGCACACTACAGTCAGGACACCTAGCAGGCATACAAGTAGTGACTGTAAAGGGCAACTATTGAAGCCTCAGCAACAAAGTGCAAGCAAAAGTGAAAGGAAAGCACACACACACACATTAACAGTAGTAGTAGTTGTAGGTGTCAGTGTACATACACAGTTAGTACAGGAAACTGGAGAAATA
This sequence comes from Protopterus annectens, assembly GCF_019279795.1. Taxonomy (NCBI): domain Eukaryota; kingdom Metazoa; phylum Chordata; order Ceratodontiformes; family Protopteridae; genus Protopterus; species Protopterus annectens. The sequence goes on from NC_056726.1 coordinate 744,544,725, forward strand.
AATGGAGGAATGTTAATCTACAACACACCTGGAAATATGAGAGAGATACCAACCTTTACACTCACAGAACATTGTCCACAGCATAATAGCATAGTCCCTGCCCTTAAAATCTGAAAGGGCTATGCCTATCTCACATACCTTTTTATAGCACTGTTCTGAAATCACAGTGAGAACTGCAATCAGTACACAACTGGCTGCATGCAATTAGCAAATGCTGGCTAACAATTGGTGCAGAGGCCATCACATGGGCATATGCAGATACCTACAAAAGTATGTTGTACTTCCAGTCCACACATGCAATACTTTCATTGCACCCTGAGAAGGACGTGAGACAGACAGACAGACAGACAGAGAGAGAGAGAGAGAGAGAGACAGACAGAGACAGAGAAAATTGCAATTAAGCAGACACAAACAAATTGTTCAGCAACAGCCACCTGAAAGCTGACAACTGGGAAGTGGAGCAGCAGGACAGAGAACCAGATGGCAACATAAGCAGCTGTGACAAACACAGGTAATGTAAAGTAATACTATAAAGGTCTACATACTGTGAACCCTCCATATGTGTCATTGGTCTGTATCCATATGTATATGAAGATGTGTAAAGGGCAGGGGACATACAGCAACTATCAGTGAAGGCTGTACATACATTTGTATGTGAGAGCATCTATGTGCACATATCAATGTTGGTTGATTTTAGGTTGTAGTGCCATGTACAAAGTAGGTTTCACAGTTATGTATGTTTAGCAGTATGTTAGTGTGTGTACACAGTATGGTAGACAAACATGTTGATATACCTGTCTATCATATGGATACGTATGTATGTCAACATATGTATGTGTATATATATATATATATATATATATATATATATATATATATATATATATATATATGATATGCATATATGTATACATACATAGAGGGAGAGATGTAGGAATACATAGACAGATGTAGATAGAATATTGTACAAACATATATATGTAATGCACACATACAGATATAGATATATGTAGATACATATACATAGACAGACTGATCTGACTATCTACAGGTATGACTGTATATGATGACCTTCAACACAGCCTGTCCCACCCCCTCTGTCACTCTCACCCCCTCTGTGTCCCCCCCTCCACATCTATAGCAATATATGTACATCAATGTATATATATATATATATATATATATATATATATATATATATACCCTGCAATAAACCACACAGTGCTAAGAAGCAAGACTCCCCAAGAGTACATGTCACACATACCCCTGCTGAATGTTAGTCAGATAGGTAATATGCCATATGAGTCACCCTGTGTAACTGTGTGACAGCAGCAGGTACCATCACACCACATGTGTCACAATGGTCAGGGTAGCAGAACAGTACGCTGCTGTAGTCCCAAGGGCAATAGCATATTGTATAGTATTGTATTGTAATGTAATGTATTGTGTTGTATTGTATTGGTATGTTGAGGTGCCTCCTTCGTGGAGTGGAACCACTGCTGCTGTGCGCCAGTGTACAGGTACATATCCTGTAGTCAGGCTAGTGTTACATAGCACTTCTGTATGTGTGTTTAGCTCCTGTCAGAGTTTATGTAGCATGCAACTGGGGATACCATCAGGTCCCATTCATGTTGTGTATTCTGCTATCCTGAGGGTGGCTCTCACCTGGACATCTGTGATGACAGGGAGGTTACAGTCAGCTGGGATAACTATGTCTTATTTTGTGGGAGAGGGCGGGGTGACACCTGCACTGAACCTGTCTGCCACAATGTTGTCAATATCTGTGGTGTCAGTGAAATATGTGTTGTTGTGTACTAACTATGGGCATAGAGGATGGATCCTGACCAGGTTGCTAACATAACTGAAGAAGGCCTTCTGGTTATCTGTAGTGTCCCTCTTGATTTCCCTCTCAAAGGTGTCCATGAATGTTTGTATGATGGAAACAGATCCTTACTAGTGCTGCTCAGACATGCCCTCCCTTCATGGAATTATGCTCTGTCTTGCAGTAGTTTCCATCTTCTGTAATACAATCTGTCTATGGCTGGGGTCCACCAGACAGGATGCTGTCCCTTTGTGGAAAGTGTCTTGGTCATATATGGGATTGCATGATCCATGCATTCTTGGAGATGTCTGTATAAAGCAATTGTGTAGGGGTCAGCATTGTGGGTTGTATCTGCCACTGGCCCAGTGAGCTGAAAGGATACCATGTCACTGTTACAAAGTGTAAAGTTTGCATCTGTAATGTTATTCACTATAGTCGTTTGTGCTGGTGGTGGAGGTGGGATATGTATATCCAGGGCAATCAGTGTGTGGTCAGCTCACAGTAGTTGATGATGTAGGCCATACAGTACCTAGATACAAACCCCCAGAGTGAGGAGGTGCTCTTGACCTGAATCAGTGTTCTGACTGCTGGGGTTTGGTAGTATGTCATATGGAGTGTGCCAGGTACTGTTGCACAGTTGCTGGCTGAGCACTGATACCTGGCCATTTACATGTGGATCCACCAATAGACAGACAGATGCTACATATGTGAGATATGTTGTATCATAACAGTCGAGTAGCATGTGTAGTATGTGTGCCAAATTCTGCTGACATATATTGCTGATATCAGGTTATTTTCTTTCTCAGGTACATGGCCCACCCGCGGAATCTCACTTACTCCACAGCTGAGGATGAGGAGATACACCAGAGCCTGGTGCGGGATTATGCAATACTCTTTTCCCGCACCAGCCAGAATCAGCAGGAGAGGGCTGCACTGTGGCAAGACCTGGTCCATCGGGTAAATGACATAGGCATGCATAATAGGACATATGAGCAGGTACGACATCACTGCAGTGATTTAATCAGACATGTCCGTCAGTGTTCATCGGATATCCACAGGCAACAGGTCAACACAGGTGGTGGGGTGGCTACACATCTCCCACTCACCAGACTGGAGGGATTACTCATGAGTGTAGTGGCTCCAGTCCGCCAGCAACAACAACAGCAGCAGACATGCATTATGATGGAGGCTGGAGCCACGCAGCAGCAAGACAGTGAACGTGCAGGTAATATGCCATATGTATAGTTGACTGTTGTGTACACTGGTAGTTAATGCATGTGTGAGGTGTGTCCTTGGTTTGTAGCTGTCACCATAGTATTTAATGTGCAAGTGTGATATCCTCAATATTAGCTGCTGACCTGTGAAAGGCGACTGTTGTACTACTGACCTGTATCATACTCAGTAACAATGGCACAGTTGTGCCCACTGACATTAGTTTCTTCATGTCTGCAGGTCCCTCTGGTATAACAGCAATGCAGCCTATCCATGCTGGTGAGTGTGTATTAACAATTCCTGTAATAGTCTTGATAGTAATAGTACTATTTGGCTCACTTAGTAGTGCTCTTTGTATGCATGTAGGTGTGTCTGTGTGTTGATATCACACATACTGAGTACTGTACAATTGTGTGAAACTGTGTGCATATGTGCATGTGTGCATGTGTGCATGTGTGCACGTGTGCATGTGTGCACCTGTGCATGTGTGCATGTGTGCACCTGTGCAACTGTGCATGTGTGCATGTGTGCACCTGTGCATGTGTGCATGTGTGCATGAGTACATGTGTGGACCTGTGCATGTGTGCGCGTGTGCATGTGTGCACATGTGCATGTGTGCACCTGTGCATGTGTGCATGTGTGCATGTGTGCACCTGTGCATGTGTGCATGTGTGCATGTATACATGTGCGCACCTGTGCATGTGTGCTGTGTGCACCTGTGCATGTGTGCATGTGTGCATGTGTGCACCTGTGTATGTGTGCATGTGTGCACCTGTGCATGTGTGCATGTGTGCATGTGTGCACCTGTGCATGTGTGCATGTGTGCATGTGCACACCTGTGCATGTGTGCATGTGTGCATGTGTGCATGTGTGCATGTGTGCATGTGCGCATGTGTGCACCTGTGCATGTGTGCGCCTGTGCATGTGTGCATGTGTGCACCTGTGCATGTGTGCATGTGTGCACCTGTGCATGTGTGCACCTGTGCATGTGTGCATGTGTGCATCACTGGTAATGTGTAGACATTGTAAACTGTGTTTCCTGTTTCCTTCCCACAGGTTCTGGTGCTGCTCTGGTGTCATGTAGCAGGGAACCTGAATCAGGTGCCGTGGGTACTGATAATGATGACATCTGTGTAATGGCACAGGAAGGTATGCCAGGGTCTGCCATTGGTCAGCCAATTGACAGTACACAGCTGTCGACCCCATCAATGTGCACAGTTATCCTGCCAATACACCCTTTGTCACCAATGTCCCTAGGTGATGGACAGCATACAGTGGGCATTGACCAGAGTAATGTGGTATCTGTGGCACATGCCTCCCCACACAGCAGCCATGGGCATGGCCCAGAGATGGTACCAGACAGACAGATGTCCAGGGGTTCTCGTGGGAGCATCCGTGGGCGTACTGCCCCTGTCAGACGTGCCCACAGAGGTCTTACAACCTCAGCTATGTTTTGGGCTGTCATGCAGGCACAGTCATGTATGGAACAGTACACCAGACAGGGTCTGAGGGAGCTGACAGCATGTCTCACAGCCATGACTGACAGTATGCGTGACATTGCGGCTGCCATCCGTGATTTCACCGTTGTCATAGACAGACGTTGTGGGGACATATTAGTCCAGTTCCACAACTACATGTCCATGAGCCAGGGCGATGGTGGGTGGTTGAGGCGTCGACGTGGCCATATGCCAGCAACAGCAGCAGCTGGCAGTCATTGCGGACGACAACAGGGCCGTGGCCACCCCCATAGTGCCAGCAGCAGCCCCAGCAATGCTGGGTCTGTGCTGTCATCAGACCGCCCCAGGAGACCACGTGCACGTAGCTCTGGCCAGGCCCAACAGGGATCTGTGTCCAGTCAATGAACACCTGCTTCTAATGACAGTACCCAGTCTGGGTTGGTACCGGATACGGTCTGTAGCACCCCTGCAAGGCACAGGTACCGTGTCCGTGGCCAGAGATACTGATCTGTATGACTTGGCAGGTACAGTCTGTGGCTGTCCACAAACACCTGTATATGGCAGCCATGAGGTGGAACTGTGTGCATCCATACACACATGCGAATTGACAACACCTAGGGCTACCGCATACATGCACACACTGCATCAACATTGCCCCACCTTCTACTGCTGTCCCTCACCAACACACATACACATACATGTCACTTGGTGGTATCGGTGGCTGACTCAGGCATACCAAGTTCACACCCTGTGCATATGATGAAACTGTGCCACCTCCTGCAATCTGTAACAACTGTGCAGGTACAGGTTAACTTGTTGCTGATGCACAGGGTGACCACATAGATGTGTAGTAATAGTATCATGTTGTTAACAGTACTGTGTGCTGAATTAATTGTGGGTATATCACAGCATGCCTGATGCAGTAAGTGTGTGATTGTCATGTCCTGTTGACTACACCCATGGTAAGTACCATAGTGTATCATCTGCACATGTTGGCATACTGGTGGTAATGATGTCAACAGAAGGCTACATACATAGGTAGCACAGAGGATAAGGTAATGAATGTAGTAATACGCAATGATGGACATGTAAATTGCAAGTGGCATGTTGCCCACACTGGACTCTGCAATGCAGATGTTTGAGGATGTTGATATGTGTGCAGTACTACACGACTGGTACAGGACACACAGGAGCAGCCTAGCACTGCATGCTCACATCTCATACCATGCTAGACAGCCCCAACACACAAAACTAACTGTCACAGGAGGGAGAGTCCCCATATATGTCAGGGATACTGTGGTGGCAGGCCAGGTAGCATACATCCTACTAAGTATGGAACCACTGAGTGAAGGCTCAGTGTCTGTTATTTGACATGTGTATTACTGCAGGTATGAGCACATGGGTTTCCATCCAGTTATTGTACATCCTGACAGTACATGGTCTGTACACTTGCGTGCACTGAGACTGGACCCTAGTCATCTGACTCGTGTATTTCCATGTACATGTGCATAGTGCCTGCATATTTGCAGTGTTACCTACTGGAACTGGTACAGCTTGTTTGTTGTACAATGGACTACATGCAGCTCTGTTTACTGTAGCTTTGTTTGCATGCATGTTTGCTTGCAATTACCCTGGAATACTGATCACACCTGCAATGCATAGTTATAGAGCTTCTGTGGACTCCTAGTGCCATCTGCATAGCTTACTATATGTATGTCCATGTCCCACTTGACAGGATGTCACTGTTTGTCCTGTTCACATGTACATTGCCTGTGACACAGTGCATATGACTTACCTGGCATGTGTCCACGTGAGCAGTCATATATGCAACTGCTACCTAATCACAGGCACTACACCTTCACATATTCATCTTCTGTTGAACTACCTGCTTCGCTAGGGACGGCCTGCACCTGTCACCCCTGGCCTTTCAGATATTGGCAAAGGCTCTTGCTACCCCCATAGTGCCTATGTTAGGCAAGGCTCAAATGACAAACCCACCTTCATAGGTATCACAAGGGATAAGAAACTAAGAGTAATGCTACCCAACGCCAGAAGTCTAAACCTCCAGATGCATGCACCCGAAACTCTCCTTGGCATGGAGAACATCGATATCTGTGCAGTAACAGATGCCTGGTTCAGGGCTACTGAGAGCACACCAGCACTACCAGGTTTAACCTGGTTGATTTCTTTGCAACAGTCACCAAGGCCATTGACGAGGGGAAGGTGGTTCACACAGCCTACCTGGACCTCGCAAAAGCCTTCACAACAATACCCCACTTAGGCATTCTAGAGATGCTCACCAGCTTAAATATAAGCCCCTATGTCACTAGATGGATTGCACAGTGGCTCAAGGACAGAACCCACATGGTTAGAATTGCTGGAGCCATGCCAGACTCCAAACCAGTTACGAGTTGTGTCCCACAAGGCTCAGTCCTGGGACCTCTCTTGTTTGGTATATATTTATTGGAGGTACAGGCCAACATGGACGGACTGTGGCTGACCAAATATGCAGATGACTGCGAACTGGCCACCATAGTCAACTCTCCAACCGACACAAGCATCTTCCAAAGGGGCATCATAGAAACAGACAACTTGTGCCAGAGCCATGGCCTTCAGCTGAACAGTGTTTAGAAAGGGAAATGTGCATCCTGTAGTCTGTTCAACTAGTTGCCAAAAGGGACATTTCCCCTCACACACACACTAACCCCCCTTAGCCAAACACACACATTTGCAGGATTCAAACCCCTACCTAACTATATTATGACACTTGAGACTGACGCATTAGCAGAGCGCGCTATTCACATTACTGGGAGGTGCCCCTTCTCTTGCTGTACTTATAGGGTGCTGACATCATCAGTGTTTAGAAAGGGAAATGTGCATCCTGTAGTCTGTTCAACTAGTTGCCAAAAGGGACATTTTCCTCACACACATTAACCCCCCTCAGCCAAAAACACACACTTGCCAATTGCAGGATTCAAACCCCTATCTGACTATGTTATGACACTCGAGACGGACACATCAGCAGAGTGCACTATTCGCATTATTGGGAGGTTTACCTTCTCTTGCTGTACTTATAGGGTGCTGACATCATCAGCATTTAGAAAGGGAAATGTGCATCCTGTAGTCTGTTCTCCTAGTTGCCAAAAGGGACATCTCCTTCACACACAATTATACACACACTAACCCCCCTCAGGCAAACACACACACTTGCCATTTGCAAGATGTAAACCCCTACCTAACTATATTATGACACTTTAGATGGACGCATTAGCCGAACGCGCTATTCGCATTATTGGGAGGGTTCCCTTCTCTTGCTGTACTTATAGGGTATTGACATCATCAGTGTTTAGAAAGGGAAATGTGCATCCTGTAGTCTGTTCAACTAGTTGCCAAAAGGGACATTTTCCTCACACACACGAACCCCCCCTTAAACAACACACACACACTTGCCGTTTGCAGTATTCAAACCCCTACCTAACTATGTTATGATACATGAGACGGACGCATTAGCGGAGCCCGCTATTCGCATTACTGGGAGGTTTCTCTTCTCCTGCTGTACTTATAGAGTGCTGACATCATCAGTGTTTAGAAAGGGGAATGTGCATCCTGTAGTGTGTTTTCCCAGTTGCCAAAAGGGACATTTCTCTCCCACAGACTTACACACACACCAACCCCACTCACTCACACACTGAGTATTTACAGGATTCAAACCCCTACTTAACTACGTTATTACACTTGTGACGGATGCATTAGCAGAGCGCGCTATTCGCATTCCTTGGAAGTTGCTTTTCTCCTGCTGTACTTATAGGGTGCTGACATCATGGGTGTTTAGAAAGGGGAATGTGCATCCTGTGGGGAGGCAGACGCCAAGCACACTCTAGCTAAGCTGTCATTCCCTAGGGCAAACAGCCTAGTGTTGACCTCTACACCCATATGTTTAATTGTCAAATGCACATTATTTGTTGCTGATAGACTGTTTGCACATCTTTATTGCCATAGCATTCCCTGTTTGTATGAACAACTTGTGCATCTGTGGAAGATGTTTGCATATGGAAGGGATCCACTATATCACGTATGTCTCTGTAGTCATTTAACTGTGTGCACTGGGCAGACTGCTGTAATGTGGTTGGTTCCTGGAATAACACATAAAAATACCAGATATATGTGTCCAACTGCTAAACTGAGATTTGGCCTAAGTGTGTAAGCATGCCCAGTTCAGCCTTCCCATGGCATGTTGTCTGACATATGTCTCATTTATCAAAGTGTGTGAGCATGCCCAGTGTGAGCATTCCATATGTTGGACTCTGCAGCCCACCACATTTGTGGATGAGTGTGAACTTCAACAAATATCACCCGTTTATAGTTGTGTGTTGTGTGTCATGTTGTGTAGTTACTGTACAACTGCTTTGTGTATGAACACAACAGGATTATACTGTGCCTGCAGTGTTTGCATGGGATACTTTGCATACAGTTGTCAACATCCTTTCACACTGACCTAACACTGTAGTACTGTATAGTGTACTGGTAGTACTTTGACTGTGGTGGACAGTATCCTGGGCTTTAGTGCTATCACTGCTTTACATTTCGATAGTGAGCACAACAGCCTGGTTAGGGGCCAGTTGTGTACATCTGACCATGTTGCATTCTGTTCAGATATGAACTACTTAAACCAGGCTTGTCCAACATTGGTAGTGTATTCCACAACATAGGTGTACATTTGCAAACACTAGCAATGTGCCCTAGTCCATGTCTAATGCTAGTTGGAGAGTGTGTTTGTCCTTCAACACACATTGTAAGTGGAGTTTGCCATGACATATGTCATGGTTAGTATACTGTGCCTCTGTCTACCTGTGACATGACAGTGATACCCAGGATAAAGCTACCATCTCCCATCCACTCATCAAGATTCCTATTGAGGAAAATTGATAAGTGACTCTATGGGTAGCCTGTACTGGGAGTTCACTCATGGGTGGGGGTGGCTTCTGTGTTATGTATCATACAGTACAGCTTGTCCTATGTAAGTCAGTGCTGGGGTTCAGGTCTCTCATGTGCATAGCTCACTGCCATTCAGATTGTACAAGGTGCAGCATGTTTATTGATACCAGCAACAAAGGCAACACATGGCATCTGTGCAAGCTCTTTGATACTCCTGGTGAGGTACTGTTGGGGGCTTTACGGTTGATGGAGGTGTCTGCTGAGGTACATCCCACAGGGGCTATTGTAGTCAATTGTACCGCTGATGAAGGATGACTGCAGAGCCACAATGACCTCCCCTTATCTAGATCTGACAACCTTCATGATTAGGTGGGTATATGGTATGTTTCTGTAAACACTACAGCACATGTTTGTCCAATGCATGATATCTATCACCTTGTGTCCCCAGGTCTCTCATTACATGTTAACTACATAATGGGTTAACACCTATGTGGTAATTGGTGGGCACTTACTGTATATCCACAGGGGTTGACTATACACTTTTCTGCAATTAGCTTGCTGACATGGCTATGGCACCAGTTGTCTGTTTCTATGTGGCCCTTTTGTGGGATGCTTGTGTCAGCTGGTGGATCATATGTAGTGAGCAGTTTGTAGTCCTCTGCAAACATGTTCAGACACAGTCCTTCCATGTTTGCCTGTACCTATGGGACATATATACCAGACAAGGGAGATCCCAGGACCAAGCCTTGTGGGATGCCAATTATATCTGGTTTGTAGTCTGACATGGCTGCAGCATGTCTGACCATGTCTGTTCTGTCCTTGGTCTGGTATGCAACCCCTCTACTGACATAGGGGTTTATATTTAAGCTGGTGAGCTTATCTATAATGAACACATAGGGTATTGTATAGAAGCCTTTGCAAGGTCCAGCTATGCTGTGTGGACCACATTGCCCTCATCAATGACCTTAATGACTGTTTCAATTGAGTCAAACATGTTTAGGGGCAGGATCTGCACTTAGGAAAGCCACACTGGGTAGGGTCCGGTGTCAGTAGGTCCCCAATATCTCTATGTCTGTGGTACATGCTGATCCTTTCCATAGCTGTGCAGACCGAGCTTCTCAGGATTCTGGGGTAGTAGTTTTCAGTATCCATTCAGGCAACACCTCTGTTGAGAAGGACCACTGTTGTTGTACACTGCTCTTTGGGTACATATTCTGTGGTAAGGCTGACATTGAGCAGTAGTGTGATTTGGCATTCCATTCATCTTGGAGTCCATGTTGCACTAAGCCCAGGACACCATCTCATACCATTGCTGCTGTGTGTTTTGCTTTGTAGATGCTGGCTGTTACCTCAGCATCTGCAATGTCAGGGGGCCAGCAGTCTGCTGGGATAGATATTCTGCATTCGGGGGGGAGGGGGGTTGCACTGCACCTGTCAGGATGTATGTTGGCAATATGTGTGTGTGTTTGTGATATTTGTGTGATTCAGAGCATATCTGTGAATTCCCAACATGGTTCCTACCATCAGTTGTGAAAGCCTTGGGATTATCCTTAGTGTCCTGTACACTTTGTATCTTCATAGGTTCAAAGGTTCATACTAGGCTATCCACCCTAGGGCATTTGTTAGCCTAGCCACAGTGTGTGTGGCTTTTGCCACCCCTTGCTATGTGAATATTATGGCCATTTATGATTTCCTTTGCTGTGCCTCTGTCTGGACATGACACAGTGAAGACCCCCGTGTAACTCTACAAACATCCATCCACTTGGCAAGATTCCTGTTGAAGAGTGTCAGTGAGGGGCTCTGCCTAACATGGAGTGGGATTCTGGTCCAGGGTGTGGGGAGTCTCTGGATTATGTATCTGTCCCACCAGCACATCCTATTTCATTATTTGTTGAGGTTGACATCTCTCACTCTCACAGCTCCGATGGCTTTGAGTTTTCTGGGGTGGAACATGTCCATTACTCCTGTGTTGGGCATGGCCTTCTACAACAGGCATGCAATGCCTCTGTGTAGGCAGTATGTGACTGCATTCAGCTGGGGTGTCTACAGCCAGGCAGCATATGACATATATTTGAGACCCTTTATCCTCTTGGTGAGGTACCTTTGAGGTCTTTCTAACTGCTGCAGGTGTCAGGTAAGTTACATCCCATATGAGGCATTGTACTAGATTATGGGTGTGATAAGAGAACAGTATAGTGGCACAATGACCTCTGTTGACATAGATGTGAATCCTTTCCTGATACGGTGTCAAATGTAGAAAGTCTTCCTAGCCACATTGGCAATGTGGATGTCACATAACAGGTTACTGTCCACTTGTGTCCCTAGGTCCCATGGTTACTCCTTCCATACATAATGGTTTACCACCTATGTGGTAATTTGTGGTACCTTGTTTGGTATTTGGTTGGACATTCATACTGTCCAGTGTCTTCAGGACGGCTGGGTGGGGTTCCTGTGTGTGAGAGTGTGGTCTGTAGCATGCTACAGACTGTACAGCAGTCTTGCCTACAGTTAGTTGCACATGGCTGGACTCCAATGCCTTGTGCATTGTCAGTTACCTGGACGTATGGGTGTCTGTGCTGAATATGGATACTCACCCTCCTTTTATGTTTTGTTCCAGGTGTTGGGGCCATGACACATGATATGTGGTATAACCTGGTAGTGCTGATGTGCTGTCAGGAGGCTTGCAGCAGGTTTCTGTCACTGCACAGACATCGATGTCCTCCATACTGGGGATGGCCTTGGGAGCATACATATTGGGGTTTACACATCTGGCATTGGTCAGCATTATCCTTATGTTTCTTTTCACTTATGTTTTCTAGGGTGGTGGGTCAGTCTTTTCAGCCTTGCCTGCAAAAGGCTCTATGGAGGTGGCAAAGGCCTTATCCAATATCCAGACGCCCAGGGGTAACAGGTGCAAGCCATCCCAAGAACAGCTGCGTGGCTTGTCAAGCATGACATCCCAAGCAGACAGACATTGGATCCCCTTGGAATGACACCAGTAAGTGTGCCACTTGCTATGACTGATCATTCCGTGTTTGTACTGTGGCATTATTCTTGGTAAGGGTAGGATGCTGCAAACGGTGAGTGTCATACTGGCCTGGACTACATAATCAGAGAGCTCAACTATGTCTCTTTTCATGTAGTCTAGGGAGGTACATCTCAGGTCATTCACACCAGCATGGACTATGACTGCATCATATTTCTACTTGCTTTGGAGTGATCTGCATACTTCTGTTATGTGGCATATTGTGGCAGCCTACAGGCAGCTTACTGTTCCCTTTCCCTTGTTCAGTCTGGTGTGCGGGACAGCAGTGTGTCTGACTATGGAGTCACCTATTACAACTGTATCAGGCATGTTGTTTCTCCTTCTGGCCTGTGACTATTTGGCACACCAGCTTTGTGTACTATGTGTTGCATGTGCTATGTCTGGATGTTGTTTGATTGGGTGCCTGCTTTAGAGGCCTCTGTTGGTGTGCTGTGTTTGTAATTTGTGCCTCTGGGAATGTTTTTCTGTGTTTATGTGTTTGGTTTGCAGTTGTGATAGGTCTATGTGGGACTGTGTTTGTGGTGTGTGTGGTTACCTTCTCCTCCTGACTAGTTTTGGGTGTACTGAGTTGAGGGATCTCAGCCTCCAGTTTGGATAGATGGTTGCATCTCTCACATATATTTGTATTTCTTGGGTGGAGTTGGGGGTTGTCTGTGTACTTGGGACAGGTGTAACATTGCCTCAGGATTCACAGATTCAACTTGTTGTGGCTGGCCTTAGTGGATTGTATGTGTGGACATATTTTATTGCCATACTACTGATCAGTGATTACTTATAGGTTCATAGGTTCATAGGTTCATACTAGGCTATCTGCCCGAGGGCATTTTACAAGCTAGCCCCTTATTTTTTGTGGCTTACGCACCCCTTTAGTGGGGGGACTATACCCATTATTTTTGTGCCTCCTCTGAGCAGAGCAGACACTGAGGTAAATCCCTGGGTATATCTGCATCTCCCATCCATTGGTCAAGATTTCTGAACAAGGCCCTCGGAGGGTGCTCTGCTCACATATATACCGATTTTTTCAGCATGCAGCATAGGGAGTTTTTGGTGATGATCTAATCCATCCAGCCGTGTGTATTGTAGCCGTGGTTAAGGGTTTAAGCTCCGCTTCTTCTGGATCTTGACGGATCTAGATTTTTGAGGTGAATCATATTTTTCAAATCTGGGTTTGACATGGGGTTAGGTGAGGTCACCAAAGGTCACTACTGAGCTGCTGCTGGAATAGAGCTGAAGTTCTTTGGGCAGCATAGGACAGAGCAGCACAGGATTTTGTTTTTGAACTTTTTTTTGGTGAGGGCCTCTTTAGCTGTGTGGGTCAGATGCATTCGGGTCAGATACAGGCTAATGTGGTGTCTGATGATTGATGATCATGATGGGTGATGGATGACTGATGTCAGATGAGAAGATTAAGGTTGAGAATCAATTGAAGGTGATGAAGGTCCTCCTAGCTTATTGTTACTTACTAATGACAGACTACTAGCAACCAGGGTGGGTCCCCAGGTCCTCCCCCCTCCCTGTTCCAGTGTATTGCCACCTTTTTTTCTGGGATAGTAGATTGCCACCTATTTGAAGTTTAGGTAATTTTCCTTTTTTTTTTTTTTTTCATTTGGGCCATGGCATTTTTTTTTGGCATCCTCTGTGGCCTTCTCTTTCACCAAATCTGTACTGTTCTGTCAGACTTATTTTCATGTGTTTTTTGTCTTGGCAGTTTTCTTGCACAAGCAGTCATTTGTGGTGTTTTGTTTTACTGACCCTCCTGTAGTAGATGCTGAGTCCCCGATGCTGGAGGACAAGGTACACCACCAGACAGGACCCAGGACTGAGCTGACCCGACAGACACTTGTAAGGTCTGACATGGCTGCCATGCCATGCACCCACACTTTTCTTTGTGTCAGCCAGTTTGCAACCAGGTTGCTGATGAGTGCATGATTCAATGTAACTGATGAGTTATTCAAGTGAGAGGTAGGCTGTATGGACTGCCTTTCCCTCTTCATTGTTTATGTTTGCTCTATCATGTACTAGCTTCCTCATTCTCTTGCATGGTTTGGTTATGGCTGGTGTCCACCATGCCAGATGCCTGCGTGTATGGCATTGTGTCTTGTTTTAATTTAGGATTGCATAATCCAAGCATTCCTGGCAGTGTTCATGGAATGGCTGTATTACAGGTTCTGAGGTGTGGCCCATATTTTGCACCTGCACAGGACCTTTAATAGATTCCACATCAGTTTGGAGGAGTGCAAATATTGCTTTACACATGTTTTCCACTGTGGTTTTCTGGCCAGTGACTGTGGTCAGGATTTGTAAATCCAGTGTGATTACTCTATGGTCCGGTTTTACCAGTGAGCAATACACTTCTCGTCTTGCCATCCAGTACCCATGTTGCTGATTATCACATCCAGTATGCTTACCCCTCTTGTGGGAGTGGTACGTTGTTCCTGGGACTTTTGGTTTATGGATTCTATGAACTTTTGTCCTACACTGTTGGAGCTAGTATAATGCTCCCAGTCTATGTCTGGGTATTTTAAGTCACCCAATATAATGTGGTTTGGAGGACCTGATATATTCATGTATTCCAGCATAGGCCAGGTGCAGTTCCTGGTGTTGGGACAGTAGTCTGTAGCAGGCTATATCCTGGGGGGCAGTTTTAACCAGTGTTACTTGACCATGGCTAGTCCATGCTGCTTTTTGTTGTGGTACCAACATGGGGGTGTGGTTATCCTTGGCAATTCTTGCTAGTCACCCTCCTTTTGTAGCTTATTCCATGTTTTGCGGCTGTACAGCACAGTATGAGGTGTAACCTGGTAGTGTTAGGGTGCTGTTGTGAGCCTTGACTCAGTTTTCTGTTACAGCGCAGATATCAACATTCTCCATACTGGGTGAGTTTAGACTGCATGCATGTTGCTGTTTTGACTTATCCCTTATCTTATTCTTATCCCTTCTGATACCTATGGAGATAGGTTTGTGTTTTGAGCCTTGCCTATTCAGGGCACACTGTGGGTAACAACAGCCTTTGCCAGTATCCATACGGCCTGCACTGATAGGTGCACACCAGTCCTAGCAGGTGGAGCATCATGTCATGCTCAGCATGTCATCCCAGACTGGCACACAATGGATTCCCTTTGACTAACTGCGATACTTCAGTCAATTATTGCACTTGATCATCTCATTGTCATATTGTGGCATGATGCTTGGTGAAAGAAGGATGTTAGTCAGGGTCCTTAGGTGTGCATATAGTACATGGTGTTACATTACTTAACACATGGCATTCAGGCCTCAGGTAGTGCTGCAGGGCTGCCTCTGTCGGATGCGCATATTACACTTCCCTGTACATGTTTGTGAGCAGGTCATGTCATTGTAGGCATCCATGTTATTATTTGAGTGAGTCAGAGGGGGTATCATTCCCAGGGTTCCTACTGAGCCAGTGTATGTGCTATGCATTGCCTCTTTGCCAAGGCCAGGGCATACTGGGCACGCCTCCTTCTGCCTACTGGGGCAGGCTCAGGTTGTTCCTCCTCCGAGTCACGCTCTGCCTGTGATGGCCTTGGCAATGATGGGGGGCTGTTTGGCCCAACCCTATGCTGGTCCTGCTGCAGCTGTTTTTGCAAGGTCATATTATGTAGCATAGCACATACCATGACAATTTGGGTACATGTAGTTGGTGTGTACTGCAAGGCTCCACCAGATGTATCCAGACACCGGAACCGTGACTTGAGCAGCCCAAACACATGCTCTATTACATTACGTGTTTGTGTGTGTGCCTCATTATGGCGTTCCTGTTCAGGTGTGTGTGCAGTTCTGATGGGTGTCATCAGCCACGGCTCCAGTACATAACCTGCATCCCCCACTAGGTGTCCATGTGGGATGTCCCCATTGGCAAATGTCTGGTACAGCTGCGTCAAATGCCAGATGTGGGAATCATGGTAGTTCCCAGGACAGCCAGAACACACATTCATTATTATGCCCTGGGCATCACACATGACCTGGCAGTTGATGGAGGGAAAGCCCTTGCGGTTGATGTATGCCCTACCCTGCTCACCGGCTGGTGCTTTGATGCGTATGTGCGTGCAGTCTATTGCACCCAGTACCTCAGGGTATTCCGCTATTTGCTGGAAGAGACGCATATTGCTGGCCAATACCTCACAGGCATTGGGGAAATATACATGATCACCGACATGTGCTGACATGGCATCCAGGAACTGGCGCAGTACCCTGGAGGCTGATGCCTGTGATATCCCCATCATATCACCAGTTGGTCTCTGGAAGGTACCTGTTGCTAGTATTCTTAGGCCAACACATACCTTGGTTTCCACTGGGATGGGTTCCCCTCTGTTGGTTCTGTGTTTGAGGCGTGGCCTGCACAGCTCCACTATTTGCTGCAGGAGGTCTCTGTCCACTCTATAGCGCTCTACTATCTCCAGCTCATGTAACCCGTGGTAGGTGACCCTGGGCCTGTACACTCTTCTGCGTTTCCTCACTGTGGGTTGTCTGGCACCATCTGCATTGTCACCACCCTCAGCAAGGCGCCTATGTCTCATTATGACAGCTATGGCAGCCCCTAACATTTCTGCTCTGAGTTCAGCTTTTTCAGTTTTCACTTCTAATAACTTAACTCCTGTCCTGCAGTGTCTCCTGAGAGAAACATCCTGCACTGCTGTTTGCAGAGTTTTAAGTGCTGGGCTGGGCTACTATTCTGCCTGTGTAATTGCCTGCTTCTAATTGTTTTCACTTGCTAGCTCCAGCAGTATTCCCTGCTAGCTTCCTACTAAATCTGTTGCTTCCTTTTTCCTCTCTGTTTCCTCAGGGAGGAGCCGTGTGCAGACCAGCAGAAACACGCTCACAGTGGCTTACACGTGTGCACACATGCTTACACGGTTCAGAATCTGCTTATTCGGGTTAAAACGCATGCACACCCATGCAAACAGTGTTAAACATCCCCCAACACGCTCCCACATGCTCAGTCTGCCTTACACGCGTGCACACTGCCTTACTCACACTTCATGGTGCGCACACGTCCGCATGCATGCCCAGCAAGAAACTTTGGTGTAGGTGTAGGCAACAGTGTACACCTTCCATTTCTTGACTTTCTCATGCTTATTTAGTGGCACACCTCTTTCCATGATATCTGTCTGACATCTGTCATGTAACTCTGACCTCCAATGAACTGCATTTCTTTCTACCATTCCCCCCTGTGATGTCACCTATCTCCTACTCTGTTCCTCCCCCTTCTGTAACTCTTACACTACTCAGACTGTGCTCATTTGCTATGTGACAGTGGAATTCAGTATCCTAACACTCATTTGCATCAGATTGCCTACTAATGCTTAGTTACATGTCTTAGACTCAGCATCCCCCCTTAGCAACCGCTACACGGTAGCCATGTTGGTTTTGGTCTTCTGGTCCCTGCATTGACATTCCGTGTATTGCATAAAACCCACATTTGTGGGTTTATAACCTTCGTTTTTATGTTTTATGCAGTGCAGCCCGTTTGCGTGGGGCTGCGCTGGTTTTAAACATCGGCGATCGGCGAAAAAAAATATATATATTTTTAAGATATTTGCATCAGGTTACCTTGCCAATGGCCACATATTTGGCCATTGGCATGCTGCCTGACACATATGCACCCTTTATGACATGGCTCTTTTGTGGTTTTTGCAGAAACGTACTCAGTTGTCAACTGAGTACATTTCTGCAGCTAAAACGGCTCTTACACGGGCTGTTCTGGGCTTCCTGGATCGCTAATCATCCTCATTTCCTGGATTGCGAAGGCTGCATGGAGACTTACACTACTCTTAGACTCCGTGCAAGCCTTCATGAATCCGGCCCAATGATTTAGCCAGTGTAAGCTTGGTAATCAAATGTAGAAACATACAGACATTTTGAGAAAGAAGAATCCTAAGAATGTTTTAGCAAAATGTGCAAATGTGTGCAGCAGCTTCAAAAATGTACGTTATATTATAGAAACAGTAGAAGTAGCTGTATAAGACTGTCCAGAAATTAATAGTTGATAGTATATCATTGGCAGATTTATTAATCTCATATTAATACTGAAAAAAGGGAGCCATAAATCATTAAAGAATGGTTCACCATCTCTGTTTTTACTTACTTGAATATCAGTCATGGTTTTATATGATTTTTTAGTAATTTTTCTATCATAAAATGTTTCACATGTCATGATTCAGTTCTATATTTCTTATTAGCCTGATGAAGTTCCATGTAGAAGGATTTAAAACACTTTAATTTTAGAAAAAAATAACTCAGCTACTGGAATAGGTTCATAGGTAGGTACTAGGCTATCTGCCCAAGGGCATTTATAAGCCTAGCCAGAATGTGTCGGCTTTCACCTCCCCATTGATTAATTAACTGAGCCTCTGTCAAGAAGAGCCAATGAAGTGATCCCAGGGGTGTATATTCTGTTACCCATCCACTCGTCAAGGTTTCTCTTGAAGAGTGTTAGTGAGGGGCTCTGCCTAATGTAATTCGGAATTTTGCTCCAAAGCATGGGGAGTCTCTGTGACAGAAATCTATCTCTCCAGCATGTTCTATTTATTGTTGTGGTGAGGTTTAGCTCACTAGAGTGAGTGGCTCGCAGTGACTTGGATTTCTTTAGGTGGAGCATGTCCATCAATTCTGAGTTGGACATGGCTTTGTAAGTCACGCAGAGATCACCTCTGAGTAAGCGATATGTGACTGAGTACAGCTGGAGTTTTTCCAGTCAGACTGCATAGGACATATGTTTGAGGCCAGTAATACTCTTGGTGAGGTACTTTTGTTGTCTTTCCAGCTATTGGAAGTGTCTTGTGAGGTACATCACAAATGGGGCATTGCACTCTATGATGAGTCTGATGAGTGACGAGTAGAGGGGCACTATAACCTCTTTATTTCTAGATGTGAACCCTTTAGTAATTAGATGGGCTACATAGAAGGATTTCCTAACTACTTTGACAATATGATTGTCAAAGTTGAGATTACTATCTACCTGGGTCCCCAGATCTCTTATTACCTCTTCTGTATTAAGTGGGCTGCCACCTATGTGGTAATTCATGGGTATTTTTTTTTTTCCCAAATGGGATGACTATGCATTTTTTGGCATTTAGCTTGAGACCATGACTTTGACACCAGGTGTCTATCTCAGTAAGGCCCTTTTGAAGAATGTCCGTGTCAGCCATAGAGTCAATTATGGCTCCCAGTTTGCAGTCATCGGCGAACTTGGTTAGCCATAGTCCTCCTGTGTTTGCCTGTACTTCTGAGAAGTATATGCCGAACAGTAGGGGGTTCCAGGACCGAGCCTTGTGGGACACCACTTGTGACTGGTTTAGAGTCGGACCTGGAGCCCGCTATTCTTACCGTGTGAGTTCTGACTGTAAGCCAGTTGCCAACCCATCTTGTGACGTAGGGGTTTATGTTCAGGCTGGTGAGTTTTTCTATAATTCTTGAGTGTGGAATGGTGTCAAAAGCCTTGGCGAGGTCAAGGTAGGCTGTGTGAACTACCTTCCCTTCATCTATGGCCTTGGTGACTGTCTCGAAGAAGTCAACCAGGTTTAGTAGGCATGATCTGCCCTTAACAAAGTCAATCTGGGTCGGGTCAAGTGTTTGGAGGTTCCCAATGTCTTTGTTAATGAGTTCCATGATGATGCGCTCCATAGCCTTGCTGACCAGGCTAGTCAGGCTTATGGGGCGATAGTTACCAGGGTCAGTTGTGGCCCCTCCTTTGTGGAGTGGAATAACCATTGCTGTGCACCATTCTATGGGCAAGTAGCCTGTGGAGAGTCTGAGGTTGAACAGTGTGTTTAGGTGGGGGGTTAGTTCATTCTGAAGTTCATGCAAGACGCAACCTGGGACACCATCTGGCCTCATTGATGCTGTGCTTTTGGCTTTTGAAAGGGCTGTTTTCACCTGTGCGTCTGTGATTTCTGGGACACTACACTTTTTCGGTATTGTTGTGGGCCCTTTTGGGGGTGAGAGGAGGGTGAAGTTTGCACTGAATCTATCTGCCAGGAAGTTGGCAATATCAGAGGGTTCAGTATATTTTGTGCTATTTTGCACTAGCTCAGAGCATATCTGTGAGTTGCCACTTAGATTCTTGACATAGCTAAAGAAGGCTTTGTGGTTATCTTTTGAATCCTTGGCAATTTTTATTTCAAAGTTAGTCTTGGAGGATTTTATGAGGGACCTTAGTTTCTTACTGATACTGATCAGGGATATCTTTCCTTCTTGGGATTTGCTTTTTTTCTGAACTAGATTCCTCCTTGTATTGTATAGCCTGTTTATGGCAGGGGTCCACCAGACTGGTTTCCTTCTCTTAGGGGAGTGAGTCTTGGTTATATCTGACTTTATAAATATATATATATATATATATATATATATATATATATATATATATATATATATATATATATATATATATTAAATACTTAATTTTACGTCTATTTTCCTTTCCTTGGTAAAATTTATTTAGTTACTATTTATTTATTTATTCATTTAACATTTGTTTACCAGGAAAGTCCAATTGGACACAGGTCCATTTTAAGTGGAGGCCCAGGGAGAAAAGCTCC
Source organism: Protopterus annectens (assembly GCF_019279795.1). NCBI lineage: Eukaryota > Metazoa > Chordata > Ceratodontiformes > Protopteridae > Protopterus > Protopterus annectens. The sequence continues at coordinate 744,565,749 of NC_056726.1, forward strand.
AGTTATAAGAAATATGAACATTGCAGAAGTTGACAAACATGGGATAAATAACAGAAGGATTCAGAAACAACAGTTACATAATGATGTAGAATACAATTCTTAAGAAGTAAACATTTACATCACATATCATACACGAATATATACAATTTAAATGAGAACGACAACTACTTTCCTTACAGCTGAGGTCAAATATTGATGTAAGATACTCCCTGTATCCACCACTATATTTTATTATGCTTGCTAGTTGTATAGCTGTAAAGTTACAATGCTGTTATTATCCATTTCATAATCTCCTCTTTGAACCATAGCTTATTTCTAACACTCTAGCCATTCTTTTTGAATACATTTCCCCTCCCCATTCCCTTCAGTATTAACTTCATTGTATTCTCCAAATTCTTTTATATTACTATTTCATTATTAGTCCTAATCCACTGATACAAAGGCTTCAATATATGCCAAATAAGAAGTTCTATTCACTGCCTTAGATTGAAGCTAATTGTTTATGGCTGTGACATAGATAATATACTGAGCAAGAGATGGTATAATGGCTGCTTAGGTTAAACACAGGTCACTGCCCCCACCCCCATTTTATGGGCATCTTAGTATTAAAAGCATCAATATTAATATAAATTAAATAATTGGCAAGTATGTAAATATATACATTTTAAATAACTGGGATTCTTCCTGTGTCGCTGCTGGATAGGAGCTTTGGGTGCTGATTTCTCTAAACATGGGCTAAACTCTTGGCTAGTCTTATAAGGGCCTCAGGGCCAACAGCCTAGTAACGTCTTAGGATCCTAGGATCCTATGAACTATTTTGTACCATTTAGCATCAGTGTTTTAACTGTTCTAACTGGCTTGGACATTTTATGAATTACAGCTCTCAATAACATGTGAGTTACAGCCTAACTGTAAAAATGTATTAATTTTAGCCATGTGACTTGTGCAATTTTGCTTAAATGGGTGCTACTGTTAACATGTTTTGGTTGTAATTAAGTGTAGTTGCATGTCTGTGAGTCAAAGCTAAAAAATTGTATTAACATTATTTTGCTTCTTTAGATTGGTGCAAGCTTGCATTTTTTTCTCTTATTTTTGTCATTTAGTAAGCTCTGATCACACAAACACAAATTTATTTGTTCCCTTTTTGTCCTCTGCAAATGATTTGAGCAATAGTTTCCATTTATGGTTGTAATATACTTTCCTAAATACCTGTCTTATTTAATTTATGACAGTTACTTAGGTGAAGAGTGAAAGGGAGAGTGGGCAGCTGTTTTAACACTAGCTTTTTTGTAATACCATAATTCAATAAGATATCTGTCTGGGGTGTTGATGCATTGCCTTTACAAAGTTTCACAAACGTCGTCTAACGTTTTCCTAAGTTCTTAGTCCACTGATTACTATTTGATAACAAAGTTCACCATACCCATTTTCTTCTTCTTCTTCTTCTTCTTCTTCTTCTTATTATTATTATTATTATTACTACTAATAATAATACTATTACTATTTTGCTTCTTATGTCAGTTACAAATAGATACTATTAGCAAGTTATGCATTGATTGGGGGGATTAATGAAGATACCTTGATATGTACACCTCCATGTACACATCACAGTATCTTTTCTCTTATTTAGCAACTGCCCTAACATGATGCTGCATGGTCTTCTGCCAAAAAGATGTGCAGTAGTGAGTAGGACTGCCTTGTGGCCATGCTGACTGCTAAGAACTCATAAAGTATCCCAGGGAAACATCAGAGGCTAATTAGCCATGTACACTCTTCTCATATTGGCCTGCAGGAAGATGGCCAAACAATTCAAAAAAATCACTTGGGTATGATGATCTGCACAGCTGTCCTACCATGTTGTGGTATTGAACATAGCCAAAAGGTCATAGTCAACTGGCTACCATGAAGTGTTAGGGTGATCATGGGTAGGCAGAGCCAGTAGACCACCAGGGATTACCCTTAAAGTGCCATAATGGCACTGACAGCACAATTGGGATCAAAGGTTTGAGGTGAACCACTAAACACCAGTGAGTACTCTCAAGCAGAAGTGCCATTAAGGCACCAACAGCAGCAATGGCTATGAGGGTTTGAAGGAATACAATAAGCTGCCAGGGATAATCAAAGAGGAAAGTGCCTTAATAACAATGGCATCACAACAGGGATAGGGGTTGAGGACAGCCTTAGATAGCAGGGATTACTGTGATTAAAAGGGCCATAATGACACCAACATCAACACAAGGATCTGGGTGGAGTGATATCAGAGATTACTGTTAAAATGCCATAAAGGTATCAGCAGTAGTATGGGATCAGGGTGTCGGGGATCCACTAGTCACCAGGGCATAATAGATACATGCAGTGATGGTACTTCAACTATTATGGGGGTGGTGTGAGACTGGGAGATAGGCTAGGGATAGATATGGGGCACTGCAGTGTGTATGTGTTTGTTATGTGTACTTGCATTTGTGAGTGAGAGAGTGAGGGGATTTGCCACTGGCTATATAAGCATTTATTACCACAATGTGCAGATCAGCAATGACCTGCATGTCATGATAGTAAATGTGATTCATAGACATGCAAATTATCAATAATGATATCTTATTTTATTGCAGTTAACATGTCTCTGAAATGCAAATGGGCACGTCAAGGGGAAAATGGTCTTTTGAGCATGGGCCATAAGGCTTGTGTTATCCACTTTAATGAATTCCTGGGATTGTTTTCCTTTTTATGAATATTTCTTGCCTACACTGAATAAACAGTTAAAATAGTATCCAATTCCTGTGGAAATATTTTTGCTACTGTGTTTGCATCTATAGTTAATAATGACATAGACCTGTAATTACCTGCATATATTTGTTTCCCCTTTCCTTCTTTTAACACTGTTGCTCTGGTTGTATTCATACTTGCAAAAACTTTCTGATTTTCCTTGTTCTTCATTAAATACAGTTACTAATTATTTATGTATCATTTGTAAATCGCTGTTGGAAAACCATCAGAATGAACAGCCTTCCTTGACTTTACTTTTTTAATTATAAGTTATACTTCCAATAGTGTTATAACTGAATCTAGCCCACCAATCAACAGAAATCATTCCACTTTCTTTGTTAAAGATCTTCATAGTGTTCTTGAAATATTTATCTTGCATCTGTTTCTTTGTTCAAAGAACTACAATTTTGTTGTTTTCCTTTATTATATGCACTTTAGAATTTAAACATCCATGCTAAAGATTTTGTTACTCTCTCTTTTATAACCACCAGAATTCTCCACATATATTTTCTACCCTTACTAAGGTTTAGATCCAGTGTTTCAATGTGCATTTTACCATCCATTCCTGTTTTACAATGTATTTACCATTTTCCTGTATTAATATTTAGTTATCTTTAACTGTTTTTCTAACTTTCTTAACTTAGGCCAGTAAAATCAAATTTTAGATGGAATATTTTTATTGTTTGTAAATGCTTTAAATGGTTCATAGTGGTGCCTTTCAAGATGGCTTGCTGTTTTGGGGTCAAATGAAGTATTCCTTTATTTCAGGTATTTCATTATGACTGCAGTTGTGATGAAGTCTCATTACAGATACAAACAGATGAAAATGTTCAGCTTATTTTGTTGTATTGTATTTTCTATCAAAATGTTTCTTATTTCATTCAGCCTGCTTTCTCACAATTTTATGATTTTTTCGGAAGATTGTATTATTTTATTTATGTCAGTTTTGGTTTAAGATTGTTTTCCTCCATTTATAGTATCCCTGTCTCCACATTTTTATATGTAAACAAAAAAAAACAACTTCACTAGTTAGTTTACCTTTGTCTATTGGTGGCAGTAAGGGAAGGATTTTTTATGGGTATATTAGCAACTAGAGAGTTGTAGAAAATAAGGACAGTTTTCTAGCATATACAGATATAGATAAAACAAAAGGTGTAAGGTTCTAAAAGATTTTCTGGACAGTTTAATAAGGCAGAACATTTGTCTCATTATACTTAGAATTATCTGATAAGTAATAGTAGCTTAGGGTTATGAGATGTGATTCCTAAAGTTAAAGTTATAGTTTGTAGGGTCATAAGACCTTATCATAGGAAAGTTCAAGCTTCTAAAGGGGATCCATATATATTTATATATATGTATATATATATATATATATATATATATATATATATATATATATATATATATTTATATTTAATTAAAACCCATCCAAACTAAGCTTCCTAAACAGAAACAAACATTTTCTGTGCACACCCCACCAAAATTATTCTAGCCAAAACCTACCTTCTGCCTCCCTAATCAATGGAGCATCAGTTATAACCAATTTACAATTCTCCATAAAAAAATAACTTGAAAGCTGCTACAACAAAATTGCCAAGTTTGCTACTAATTCATCCTCCTTTATGCATCAATTTAAAGCTCTGCATAGTCTTAGTTGGCTTGAACTTCCCCTCCACAACTCCAACATTCAGTTTATAACATACATAAACCCATACACAAACCATTAGCCTGCCTGGCTCTTATCTCATTAATCAAAGTATATTTTCCAAAAACAGCTCATACATTTGAAGACAACTTCTCACCATAAATAAACTGAATAAATCCTCTGGACAAAACCAATACTTGTACTCAGTAGCAAAACATGGAACTCCTTACCTCTAACCACCAGAACTATTTCTAACCTGCCCACCTTTAGATGCTACCTAAAAGAATACCTTACAAAATCTTGGACCTACTCCTGTGCCAATCCTGGCTGAACTTACTCACTGTAGTTCACTCACCCCCTTCAACCTAGATCACACTTCACAACCCTCTCCAGTCTCCTATTCCACTCCTTTTGTTTTTCCACTACCTTATTTTATTTACTTCATCTCTGCAGACCTTTCCTCTGCCTCTTTCTCTTTCCTACTTATTCACCTAAGCTACCTGAAAACACCCTACTCTGCACTCTTTTTTAAATCTCCTTCTCGCCATCCTTCTACTTTCTATAACCATAATATGAATACCTCTCTCATACTAAGACATCACTTAGTTTCATCTCACTGTCTCTAATAATTTAATCTCTAATATCTTTTTAAACTTATTATTAGAATTGTCTCAGGTCTCATTTATCGTGTACTAATCTATGTAACAAATAATATGGCTACTGAGTTTTTCCTCACATTTTCTCCAACTCATGATATTGTTTTTCATTGCACTCTACTATGAATCATATATTATGGTTTTCCCAATACAACATGTTTTCACTCCTATATTTTGTAGCGTAACATGATACTTTGTGATTTAAAATTTTTGTACTTGATATTTTGTAATGTAACATGATACGTTTTGATTTAAAATCTGTAGTTGATTTTTGAAATATTGAGATTATGGAATTTTCTCCCCAGGCTTCCATGGAAAATAAATAATTTCTGACCCAGTCAGAGTTCCCCGCTAAACAAATGTCAGATATATATATATGTGTGTGTATGTGTGTGTGTGTGTGTGTGTGTGTGTGTGTGTGTGTGTGTGTGTGTGTGTGTGTGTGTGTGTGTGTGTGTGTGTGTCTTCTGCATCATCTGCATGTTCTATACAGCTTTTTTGGTCTTCACACCCCCAACCTACTAGTAACTACACATATTGTTCCCCAGCAAGAAAGAAGTCTTGAGTCACCACTGATAACTACAAATTGTTAAGAAATGTCTCAAATGACATAAGAATGACATTTGGTCCTGATAAATGTGAAAAAGCAACATTTGTAATAGGAAAGCTACAGCACCAAGATGTGATAAATGTCCTTTCCTTTGCAGTGACTTTTGATGGTTAAACCTTTGCAAAACCTGAAGAATTGGATAATGTCTCTTCAAGAGAGTATCTAGCCTGTTATTGTTTATTATTGTGTATGTTTGCCCATTAAACAATAACAGGCTACATATCCTGCTAAGGGAACAAATGTTATATGCATGCATTATTCTGCTGACCTATTCAAATACTGAGAGTATGCTATGCATATATTGCTGACATGTCATGTGCGCAAATTCTGCAAGGCCATAAGTGGCATCATCTGATGATCACAGACCACAGACCAGATAATGTGTTTTTCATGTTCATTCTGGATTGACAGTTTTCATAAGATGCATGTCTACTGACATCCATTCCATTACAGACCCTTCACGTACTGTGACATCATTCACCTAACCAACAAGCAAGTATGCTATCCTTCTCTACTAATTTTCAGCATTCAGTATTGCAGTAATGTATGCTATAACAGTATTATTGCATAGACACGTGTAAGAAGAGGATTGAATTAATATTTCTACCATTGTAGCTCATTCATATGCTGCATCCTTCCATGGCTTCACCACTAATCTTAATATAAAGGGTTATGTGGTAGACAGATATGACACAGCCCAGGATGCACAGGGTACAATGTTTGGGGGAACTGTTCTCAGCCACTCATTGGACAGTCCATCACTCCCAGGAGTGGTGTCCATTACACCTGAAAGTTTACTGTGAAGGAGAATGGAAAGATCTTGGCCACATGTTCCTCTTAGTGCTCAGATATGGTTGTGACATACCTCTATAGCAGATATCTGATGTCTGTGTGGAAATGCTAATACCTGTCTGATGGATCTACATGAATATCTCTCAGATGGTGTATGCATGTTGTTGCTGGAACATCAGTGATCAAAACACTACCATGGCACAGAGCTGCATGCACTTGTCAGGGCCACTGATCATGTGATGTACCAATTCTGTGTGTTGCTGGGCAGTTATGAACACAGTCAAGCTGAGACTATGGCTGGGAGTGATCAACTGTATAATAGTATGGCCAGTATTGCACTCTCTGTGGAGTTGCTTGCTTCAAGCTGTACATGTGACATGTAAGTGCTATAGTAGTGCACAGGCCATGCATTCCATATGTAGCCTCACATATATGCTTACTGTTGGTAGGGTTTTATGTGGTTATGCATGTCCTCATATGGCACTAGTTCCTGAGTGCTGCCTCTGCAATAATGTCCAAATTCCACAGCTGTTGGTGGCCAAGTTCAGACACAGACCAATGCTCTAAAGAGTGCAGCAATCTCCAACACTGACAAAAGCACTGTATCAAGCAACAAACAAAGCACCACCAGCAGAGGTTCAGTACAGCAACACGGGGATGAGGAATCATTATGTGACAGGGTGGCCCAGAAATTCAGTAGAAGCAACCAGATTAGACAACCTGATCTGCACCCATCACAGTGCTCCCAGGCTTCATGTTTGTGGCACCCACATGTAAAGATGATGACTTCTGTATGGAACTCAGTACACTGTGTATCTTAGTGGTCCTCCTCATATCTGATGGCACAGGTATTTACGGCCTCATACTGTAAGTACTACAGAATGTTAGTGAATTTTAACAATGGTTTGCTATATTCTCTGTATGTATAACATATGTGCACATTGGACAGCACCTAAAAGGTCAAGATATACTACACACTTAGTAATTTCATTCATGGCATGTCACACTATAGTTTATCAGCATTAATAACACATCTCATTCACTCTAACATTCTCTTAGCTTACATGTGTTGCAGGCTAACAGCAGTGACACATTATAGTATTGTCTGTCACTCCAGCATACACTGGCATGCATGAAAATGTACATATGATTTGGCCACTGAGTGGAATGTTATTGCATGCACTGCCAGCCAAACTATATAAGAAACAAACTGATCTGTGATATACACTTTTTGGTCTTAAATGTCCCACCTGAAGCCAGACGTACTCCAATCTGTATATATATAGGAATACTCTGCCATATACAAAAGAGAACTCTATACCTAGCCTGTTACCCTACATGTCTAAATCACTTAGCACACACACACACACACACACACACACACACACACACACACACACACACACACACACACACACACACACACACACACACACACACACACACACACACACACACACACACACACACACATATGTGCCACACTTGCAGGAATCCCCACCTGAAATAAAAAAGACCACAGTAAAAGAACTTCTCGAGAAAGCTTCACTTCTAAAGACTAGTGTGGTGTCTAAAGGCCCCGAGCTCTGAATCACTTACAAATGCCTTCTACAGCACCTGCAGGATGCATGGATATAAAGGCAATCCAAGCAAAACAAAGACATTACTGATCCTACAGACATTGCCCACATACCTGGCAGGTTCAGTTGCAACTCTCCTCCCCCCTCCCCAAAAGGAGATATCTATACCAGCCATTGCAGCCCCCAAACATCTCCAACAAAGTGAAAACTGCTCTCTCCAAAACAAAAAAAAAAATCACAGGGACCATGGTCATGCCTTCTAAACTTGGTTGACTTTTTCAAACAGTCACAAGCCATTGATAAACACATCTGACACAGATATCCTTCAGAAAGGGTCTCTGGGAAACGGATATAACTGGCCAGAGCCATGGGCCTAAAAAAATGCCAAAAATGCATAGTCATACCGCAAATAGGTGGCAATCCACTGAGTTCAGAAGAAGTTATCAGGGACCTGGGGACCCAGGTTGATAGTAGTCTGTCATTCATTACCCATGTAGCATAACCAAGGCCATGTCAAACCCAGATAGATTCATCACCCAAAGACTCCCTATGCTGCTGGCCTTGTTCAAGAGAAATCGACACCAATGGATGGGAGATCGCTTAATATACCCCAGGGGATTACCTCAGTCTACTTTGCTCAACAGAGGCACAGCAAAAGTTGGGCTAGGCTTGTAAATGCCCTCAGGCAGATAGCCTAGTATGAACCTATGAACCTATGAACCTAAGATAAACCATAACCTGGTACATATATCACTTTACCACTTATGTATAATAATGTCTACACATGTGCTGACAGTAGGACACCACACACATTCAACCTTGTGTGCACATGTACAATATTGCACTCTCATAATTTATAAATTATAAAATTGCTGATATTGATACAGTTCAAGTATGTGTTTAACTTGTCACTGTTTACAAACTATAAACCCTACTCATCAGACATGCATGCTGAGGTCATTCTTACCAATGTTGCTAATTTTCAAACTCACAGACTGACAGACACACACACACACACACACACACACACACACACACACACACACACACACACATACACACACGGATACACATGTGCACACACACACACACACACACACACACACACACACACACACACACACACACACACACACACACACACACACACACACACACACACACACACTCACTCTCATACCTTATGTATAACATGCCTGCACACTGTCAGTATTAGAGGACTGCTATGCAATACATGTATGCACACAATGTATCCATAGTACTGTTGGTACACCTTCTACAGTACTGCTTCAAATGCTTTGATGGTCATGTCTATCTTTGCCTATATCTGCCTGTGTGGTTTGGCCATGAGCTTGTCTATCACAGATTGTTACGCTTTTATGTATATATGGTGTCTCCTATGTATAGTTCATATATGTTCATGTGCCTATCACATATTCTAATTGCTCACACACATTTATATGTTTACAGTTTGCTCTGTGTATAGCTGCACTAATGGCATGTAATGGCTCAAAATTATGAGCCAGACATTATCAGATTGCCAGAGCTGGCATATATGGCTGCAACCTTCATTACCCATGACTTCTTGATAACTCATCTATGTCCTCATGATCATCCTCTGAAGCCTCTGTTTATTCCTCTTTCCAAGCCTGGGGTTTCTGAAGTGGTTAATCTACAGCTATGGCTGGTAGGCCACTGTGCTTGGAAGTTATCATATTGTGCAGCATAGCGTGCCTGAAGACTAACTGTGTAGCCTTTTCTGGTGCTTGGATGTACCTAGACACCTGAATCTGTTTTTTAGGACAACAAACACTTGCTCAGTAGCTTTGCATGAAATAGTATGTGCAATGTTAAATGCATCTTCAGCAGGCATGGCTTTGGTTCTGAATGGGGTCATGAACTACATCTCCTGTGGATAAACACAGTTACCTGTTAGTATTGAAAGCAATGTACTTTAGCAATGAACTATCAATTATCAGCAAAACAGACATACACATTGCATTATTGTTATGCCTACCTAGTAAGTAGCACCTCAGGGATATCTCCATCCTTGAACATTGCCTGTAGGGTGCATTCCCTTCATATGGAAACATCAGGAATGCCATCAGTGTTTCTGCATTAAGATTAATGATGTGGCTTTCTGCCAAACACACTGACAATTGAGTGAGGTCCACTCCTTCTAGAAGTACCACCATTTGGTATCTTCTCCAGTTGGAGTTGTATAGGTAGATGGCTTTAATCTATTGCATCAAGGATATGGGTCAGTTGACGATGCCATTGAATCATTCCATTGCCTACTGTCACGTCCATGATGTATTTAAAAAGTGGATGTTATCCAGCTTAAGCCATATGACTGCCAGGAACTGTCCTTAAATGTGACAAGCATATGCATAGGACACACTGACTGTATCATCCATGTGCTGCTGAAATGTCTCAGTGGTCAGTATACTCAGACTCAGACATACACTTTTATTTCTACAAGTACTGGATTACCCTGCAGATTGCATGCATACATGCAGTGTGCCCACATCCTGTACCAGCGCTGTCTAAATTGTATTTATCTAAAATGTCCTGGTCATAGAGCTGGTCTGTCTGCAACCTGCCTTGCCACTGTGCAGGTTGTCTTGTAGGTATAGGTGTTGTTTGCAGGACCTCCTTGATCATGCTGTTCAGAAATCCAGCATGCTTCAGTTCAGCCTCAGGATGCTGCATAATAATACTATATAATGCAATGTCCTTAAAGTAAAATTTATTTTTCTCCAATCAATCAATATGGCCTCTGTAGTATATCTATGTGGATATAAAGGCTTGTACCACTGCTATTTATTTATTTATTTATTTTACATTTGTTTACTGGGAAAGTCAACTGAACACAAGTCCTTTTTCAGTGGAGGCCCGGGGAGAAAAGCTCCACAATAACACAGATTAGCAAAAGCACAAAAGTCAGTTTCAGAAATATTACACTCTGAGTATAAGTATATACATTAAATATACTATAAACTGTACAATATACTTTAAACTGTACATCACCAGAAAGAGGTTAGTATGTAGTACAATATACTGGTACAAGGATGGAACATAATCATCAGTAGAGACAATAAACATGCTTTTGTAACTTAGGTCTGTACTAGGATAGAGTGTGCACCAGGAAGTGTGAGGATAGTAACATGCAAGAATAAGTGAAGTCTGTTGCCTAAAGAAAAGGAAGGGGTGTTTATTTAGTTTAGACAAGGAGGCTAGCCTGGGATTTCACAATTACAGATACAGTTAGCCTGTAAGTGTGTTCTTAGAGATTTTTTAAACTGTGCTAGGGATGTACTGGCTGCTATATTGGTGGGCGTGTTCTATTTTTTAGCTATAAGATTTGAGTAGAGAGAAGTTCCTGCAAAGTTATTGACTTTCGTGACTTAGAGGAGGGGTTTATTACTGGAGTGCAGAGTCCTAGTACTGGAGTAAGAATGTATTAGGTTTTGTAGTGCATGGGGTTTGCACATTTGAGTGACGCCTCCAGGTGTATCTGCAGTTGCATCCTATTTTGCCTCTAGGCATCAAATATTCCTTGTTCATTTTTGCATTAATACTTCCAAAACCATGCTGCATACAAGGTATCCGAATATTTTATCTTGAAGCATACATGATGGCAAACACAGCTGTATTGATATTTGACCAATGTCAATGAGTATTTGTTAGAACTGTAAGGCGAGAACTTCATTTTTTAAAGGATCAAGCCATGCCCACTGGGAGTTAAAGGTACATACTCAAAAGAGCTGTACTGGAGGGAATGATTGTAAAGAATCTTACGTGAAAGTATAAGCTGGTTGTAGAGGAGAAGATGGGGAAGTTCAAGCCAGTTAAGTTGTTTTAGAGCTAGGCAATGATGTGTCTTATGTGAACTGTTGGAGGCGAACTTTGCGATTTTGTATAACAAGCATCTAGTTTAGTTATTTCTAATTTCCTAAGGTTGGTGAAGATAGTCCCGCATATAGAAGTGTAGAGATGAGATGTGTTTGTGCAATCCTAGGCCTAGTGTTGTGTTTCATGAAGTTTTAATTTCTATATAGTCCTCCCAGTTTTTTGTGTACTTTCTTTATAGTGAGTGGAAAATGTGTGTCAAATATCAAATTACTTTCTACCTCAACTCCTAGAAGCTTGGTGTGGGTGACGGGGGAGATAGTTATTTTGTTGTTAGAAGTGATGGCAAATGTGGGTAAGAGAGTTGCGTGGTTTGTGGGTGTAATATGACAAGTTTGGTTTTATTGGGGTTTAGTATGAGTTGTGCATTGGTGAGACATTTCTCTACAGAGAGGAAAGAAGGCTGTGTTTGAGATTGCAGTACTTGGGGGAAAGGGGAGGAACAGAATAGAATTGAGTCAGCAGCATAGTGGATGACTGCGGCATATAGAGAGGAGGCATGGAGGTTGTTAGCAAGGATAGAGAAAAGCAGGGGACCAAGGATGGAGCCTTGGGGAACACCTAGTGTAACTGGTAATGCTGATAGTTCTTGCTTCCATTTTACTGCTTGTTGTCTACCTGTTAAATAACTTTGAAACCAAATAAGTGTGGATTTGTTAAGGTTTAGTTCTGAGAAGGACTGAATGAGCTTTGTATGATTAACCATATCAAATGCCTTTGAGAGGTCATGAAAGATGGCAGAGACACAGTTTCCATTATTCCTATGGTTGTTTACAGTGTGAGTGAATGACAGAAGGGCTGTTGTGGTCCTGTGATGCGGCCTAAAGCTATGTTGGGTGTCTGAGAGGAGTTTGTGAGTGTTAAGGTAGTTCATGATTTGAATGTGAATACACCTCTCCAATATTTTGGACAGAGGTGATAATATTGCTATGGGCTGATAGTTGGTTAACTCTTTTGAGTTACCTCCTTTGTTAAGTAGAATTATATAAGAAATTTACCAGGTTTCAGGGACTAGATTTTTGGATATAGAGAGGTTTATAAGGATGGATATAGGGTATGCAATAGCCTCAGCAGAATTTTTTAAGAATTCTGCTGGAAGATGATCTGCAGCTAGGGTAGTGGGTTTCAGTTTCTTGAGTAGTTTCTTAATGGTATCAATAGAGCCAGAGTAGAAGTTGAAGCTATTACTATTGGTATGATAGTTTTAGTGGTTGGTTGGAGGGTGAACAGGTTTGAGAGTTTTCTAATGCAAAATTTGATTCAGTAAAGAATTTTTTGAAGTGGGTGGCAACACTGACTGAGGTATCTTTTATGGTTGGATGGGGACTACCTGATTTTCCAGGATGGAGAAGGTTGTTAATGGCTGACCAGAAGTTTTTGGGATTGTTGCGATACCTAGTTTGTATATCATGGAAGTAGCTGAGGTAGCTGAGTTTGTCTGTCTTGATGGCTTTCTTTGCCTTGTTATGAAGTTCAAGATATGCCTGTTTGTCAGTATGGGATCGAGTTTTGTACCACTGGGACCAGGCTTTATCTCTATATTTCAGTAGAGATCTAGTCTCTTTACTCATCCAAGGAGCATAGTTGGATTTAACCCTGATAGTTCTGGGAGGGACTTGGGAGTTTAGGATATCTAAGAAGTTGGAGTTGAAGTACTGAACAGCTTAGTCAAGGTTGAGGGTCTTAAGTAGAGTCCATTTACATCCCTTTAGTGTATTAATGAAGGTAGATGGGTTAAATTTTTTCATGTTTTTTATAGTCTGGTAAGTGGTGGGCTTTTCTAAAAATGAGCGTTGTCTTATAATAAATGTAGGAGCATGGTTGCTTAGGCTGTCAGGCAGGCATCCTGACTGGCAGATAAGGATTGGTCTGTCATAATCCAGTCAAGTATAGACTGTCTCTTGATGGATTTGTCAATTCTAGTGGGAGAATGGATACGTTGAGAAAAGTCATGGAGGTTGGTGAAGTTAATGGGAGAGCTGGAATCACAGGTCATCCAGTCAATGTTGAAGTCTCCCAGTATGATGGTTTCATTATGGATGGACTCAGAGGCCCAGGCTAGTAAGGTTTCTAGTGTTGATGTGTTATTGCCAGGTGGTATGCAACTACCAATTATTGTAATACTTTTTTCTGTGTTTAATTTTTAGTTTTTCTAGTATGATTTCTGCCTTGTCAAAGGTAGGAGTGTGTATATCTAAGCTTTCTACAGTTAGTTGGTCCTTGTATAGTTGGGCTACACCACCTCCTTTCTTGAATGAATGATCATTATGTAGAATATTATAGCCTGGTGCTAAAATTTCATTATCAGAAATGTTGGGTTTAAGCCAGGTTTCAGTTAATAAAACTAAGTCAGGGGAATATAGGGAAAGAGTAGCATGAATCTCATGGACTTTATTACAAATGCTTCTAATAATGATATTTAGTATGAGCAGGACGTTGAGGTTTCTGGAGTGCTGGAAGGTATTGGGATATGGTTTATAGGTAGTTGAGTGGATATTGTTAGCAGCAAAGCCAGGGTTAGGACGAGTATCACCACTAAGAGATAGTCTGGTTGCAATGGTTACTTTTGATCTAATGAGGTTTGTAATGTTTATGTCATATTTTGTAGATAGTTTTTTTGTAATGGTGGGAATGTAGTTTTAGGGAGTGCGACTGGATGTTTATATGTAGGTTAGTTGTGATGATGAAGGTGTAGAGAGTGGTAGAGGTGGTATGATGGCAATATGTGGAGACAGGATTGTCATGGTATGAAGTAAGGTGAGTGAGCATTAACACAATAGTTACTAATATTGAATGTGTAGAGATGTGTTGGAGTAGCATGTTAAGTATGGTATTAGATATATTAGTAGTATGAATTATGTGGAACTCTATTTAGTAATTGGTCTGGGTATATTTTTGGTACTAGTGGTTATACAGGTGGGAATAGGTTATGTGGCTATTGGTTATGTTAGTACTATTACTCTGTTGAATATGGGGGTTGTAGTGAAATTAATGTGGGGCAGTTATTGGAGTGGAGAGGTGATGTGTTGAGGAAGGTGTAGTATGATAGGCCGAAATGTTGTAAGGGGAGTGACCTAGACTGTATAAATGTGAGGAATGCAATGGTACATAAGTTCATAGGTGTGTACTACGCCAACAGCCCTGAAGCCTTTACAAGACTAGCCCATAGAAGTGCCCTGGCATCATGCTGCCATTAGTTCCCGGTGCCTCTATCAAGTAGAGCCACTGGAGTGAGCCCCAGGGTGAACTTTCTATTTCCTATCCACTCATCAAGATTTTTCTTGAAAAGGGACAGTGAGGTGCTCTGCTTGACATGTCTGGGAAGTCTATTCCAGAGCATGGGCAGTCTCTGGGTTATGAACCTGTCTGCCCAGCATGTTCTGTTGATTGTGATGATGGGGTTGAGGTCCCTGGAGTGTGTGGTGTGGAGGGATTGGGATTTCTTTAGGTGTAATATTTCTAACAGAACTGGGTCAGATATGGCCTTGTAAGTCAAGCAGAGACCACCTCTTAACAGACGATATGAGACAGAGAAAAGCTGTATTTTTTTTTTGAGTCTGTCCATGTAAGGAATGTGTTTCAGGCCTAGGATCCTCTTCATGAGGTACTTTAGTGGCCTTTCCAGCTATTTTGTGAGGTACATGCCAAATGGGGCATTATACTCGATGATTGGTCTAATGAGGGAAGAGTAGAGAGAGATGATGACCTCTTTATTCCTGGATGCAAAACCCTTGGTAATGAGATCTGCCTCACGGAAGGACTTTCTGACCACAGTGACAATGTGGTGGTCGAAGGAGAGGTTGCTGTCAACCTGTGTCCCCAGATCTCTTAAAATGCCTTCAGTGTTCAGTGGGCTCTCATCGATGTGGTAATTAGTGGGAACTGAGTTTTTCCCAAAGGGAATGATGACGCATTTATTTTTTTTTTTTTTTGCATTTTATTTATTTATTTATTTATAGGCATTAAGCTTAATGCCATGGGTTTGACACCAGTCATTGGTCTCAGTGAGGCCTTTCTCTAGGTGGGTGAGAATGGGGATAGGGTAGGGTAGCAGAGTGAGCCCGAGTGAAGTGAGGGTGAGTGGAGCATGTTGAGCTGAGATTGCAAACAGGTAAGCTGCTGTGACAAAGAAAAACTATCTATTTGGGGATAAGGGTAATATTCAAGCGGTAACCAGAAGCAGCTTAACCTTCTGATTATGGTGCAGATGTTTTGTTTTTGAACTGGGCATAGGTCAGCTAAGGATGAAATTGCACTATACCATTTACATTATAATATACTCCTATTTCTTAATTTTTTTATGGCATTGCCTTCACTGTATCTCCACCAAGGACCACCATTAGCATTCTGTGCTTCACACAACATTCTTTTGGAATCTATATCAAATATTTTGCATCAAACAAGCATCTTCATCTAGCAATAGTGCCTTCTTCCTTTAAAACATAAACAGTATAGTTATGGAAAGCACCCATGAAAGCAGTGGATGACTGGTCCATCACTGTATTCCTTGTCTGTATGGATGGATAGTCTGGTGTGACAAAGTACAGCAGTGGCTACTGCTTTTCTACAGCAGTATTTTGTATGCATCTACTGGGAGGAGTTGAGCTTCATCTGTCAGTCATATTATCATAAACTAGTGAGCCTCAATGCTCTCATATCTCACAGATATCGTCTAAGAAGTCAGCTTCACTCAAAAATGCTCTCTTCCAGTATGTCATTAATTAAATGTTCACCACTCTTGGCCAATGAAATTGTATGTCAGTTAAGTTACATCTTGCCACTGTATTCCCAGAGTGACAAGCTGAAAAGCTGCCTCTTCCAGGAGCAAATCAGCATTATCTTATGGTGGCAACACCAGGCTTTCACCAGGTTATCAGTGGCACGTCCTTCACAAAGTGAACAAGAGCCATGATGCCATGCATGCAGCCTTCATTTAACATTGAACATTTAATTTGATTCTCTCTGCATAGTTTGATTTCTTCTCTCGCTCTCTTTTTCTGCTAATTATTCCTGTCATCACTCACCCAGAACTGTTTTCATTCATAGTACAGCAATGCAACAAAAAATGATTTACATACAAAGCAGAAACTCATTAGCAACCAAGTACACATTTCATTGTGAACAGTCAGTGACTGGTTATTTGTAGTGTGAGCTCAAGGGTGAGTCAGTCATTTATTTATATGGTATTTTACTTACAAATTTATGTTATATTTCCTCACCCTTGTGATCATAGACTAGATGTGTGGGTAGAACACTAAGGTATGCATCTAAGCATTCGTGGCAATCGCATGAACTGCCTCAACAAAGCCCCCTACATTAATCATATTTAATAACCAGGTAAGACCACCGGATGCATAGTTTCCTATCAGGGGCAATCAGGGAGAAATGTCTGTTTAAGTAACTTGCTCAGGGTTACACAGTACGCAATGAGGGCTGAAGGAATTAAACCCTATGTCATTAGAACAACAGCTCCTAACCATAACCTATGTATGAACTGCCCCATCAGTTCTGTTTAACATGTTAAAAATGCTGTGGATACAGACCATTTGGTTGCTTCACTAATAGCAATTGACAATACTCTTTTGGAGACTGGAGACTGGAGCAGAAACTCTGCAATTTCTTATTAAATAACACTTGATATATCCTTGTCATGTGCTGGCAGTCAAACCACATACAAATCTAAAACAACCTCCACTCTATTTAAATATGTTTTGTTTCTCCATGGAAAGATCTAACCTTGAAATGAGCAAATGGTTTGACTAACGAGCTGTACAGTCTGAGATATATGGGAAATTGTTTTATCCTAGGTTATATGCAGTATAGCCTCCTCCTCAACTAACTCTGAGAGTGAAAATAAAACAAACTTAGCTAGAGCTTCTTGTTGTGTCTTTCGGCTTTTCCCGGTTAGGGGTCGCCACAGTGGAACTCCGGTCCGCTAATGATTAGCAGTAGATTTTTACATGCCGAGTTGCCAGCCCTGATGCACAACCTTCAACGAAGGCAAGCCTATTCATGCATGTCTCCACACAGAAGACACTCTAGCTGAGAATCGAGCAAGGCAACATCTTACTATGAGGCGACAATGCTACCACAGCACCACCATCACAGTATTAGCTAGAGCTTCTACAAAAAGAAAAAAAAGGTATCTGTTGGCACAAAGAAATCTTTGTTTGACAAGGAAATCCTAGCCTTGTGAAAAACAGGATGTTTCTGATGACATAAAGACACCACATTTTGGCATCTCAAAGTAGAACTGATAATATTAGCTTACAAAAATGTCACTATAATACAAAACCAGATGCCCTTAAATTTTGTGAATTATAATTTACTTCCTAGTAAGGCAGATCAAGCTTCCTAAGTATGGTAAATTTGAAAAATCCTTTAAGGAACTATCTTAAGTATTGTTAAGCTAGGCTATCATAAAAGAAGAGATGCAGATAAAACAGAAGAATGAGTCAATATAAAAATAAAACAAACACTCAGTAGAACTATAGTCCAGGTTATCTGGAAGATGATCCCTGAAGTGGCATAAATCTTTTCGCCTCACAGTAAGATGCTGTCCGGTTCGACTCTCAGCTAGAGCGTCTTCTTCGTGGAGACATGCGTGAATAGGTGTACCTTCGTTGAAGGTTGTGCGTCAGGGCTGGTAACCCGGTACGTAAAAATCAACTGCCAATCATTAGCGAACCGGAGTTCCGCTGTGGCGACCACCGAAAGAAACAACAACCAATCAATTAACTGCTTCAATTATTGCAAACAAATATTTCTTGCACCTTTTTTTTTTTTGCTAGCCTCATTGCAGCATCTGAATTACTTATAAAGAAAATACTGATCTATTTGGAATCAATTACAACTTTTCTTGCTGCACAATGTATAGTGCTGAGATCTAAATGAATAAATGGATGAATGATATCCCCTTCGCTAAAGAACTTGGCCTTCCTAAATCATAGGTGGAAGAACAAAGTCATCATCTCCAGAAGTACAGAGAATCAAGATTGTATTTGGAAAAACATATATGTAAAGCAAGCTATTCACATTCTCTTTTTGCTTTTATTAGGACATTTTACATCTGTTGTGTGCAGGGGTATGTCAAATACCTTTTCTGTAATTTTTCAGAATTATTTTGTTTAACTTCAGAATTTAATTTTCTTTTGATTTGAGAAAGTCTAGATCACTGTGACCTGCTGAAAAACAGTGAATTTGTCTTCTACTCATAGTCCAAATTTACTGTGGACATATCTGAAGAAGGCCTTATGATTGTGTTTAGTAGATGTGGCCAGTTTGGACTCGAAGTTTGCTTTGGAGGATTTCACTAGTGCTCTTATTTGCTTGTTCAGATTAAGGAGTGATTGCTTCCAATTAAGCACCTGCTCCTTCTTGGCCCTGGACAGTTCTTTTTTCCTTTTATTATAGAGTTTATTTATTGCAGATGTCCACCAGACAGGTTTACTCTTCCTTGAGGAGGATGATTTCATCCTGTCAGGTATTCTTGATTCCCTGCTGCTATATAAATGCTCATATAGTACTTTGTTGTAGGTTTGGACATATGTGCCAGTTCCTATGAAAGGGAAGGGGGCTGTGAAGCTGTTTATACCTTCCCTTAGGAGGTTGTAATCAGCATTGGAGAAGTTTTTTTGTTTGACCCTATCTGGGGTGGGGTCAGGGTTGGGGGAGATGATGACTTTGAAAGTGACCATTTTGTGGTTGGATCTGACCAGGGATGATGACACTGTAGAGATGCTGCAGTGGTTACTCATGTCAGTTAATACCAAATCCAAGATATTTTCACCTCTTGTGGGGGTGTCGACCAACTGGTCCAAGGCATTTGCAATGACAAAATCAAGGACTCTCTGGGCATTTGTGTTTTAGCATGAGTATTTTTTCAGTCTATGGTTAGATAGTTAAAGTTGCCCAGGATCAGTGTAAAGGGATGAATTTTGATAGGTGGAGTGGGCATCTTTTAATTTCCCAGTTGCCATTAAACAAATACTAACCTCCCAAACCTTTGAAGTTAAACTCATTTCATACCTGGTAACATCTTTACTCAGTCCTTGTTCTCCAGGTTAATATGCTATAATCTGTAGCTTGCATCATACACTTTTTTGTTAATTATGCTGACAAATTCCTTAATACCTCTTGTATATTTTACTGAAAATATATATGACTTTTTTAAAAATTTCTCTGTTATTCTAACAACTAATAATATTCTTTGTCCTTCTAGTTTTTCTCAAAGCTGGATAAACTTGCCATGACATCATGAAAAACCAAAGCCACAATGCCTCACATCCTAAAAGAATATAATGGGGCACTGCATTTTCATGCTAAATGCATACATAGTAGTTTCTTAATTCCTAGAAAGCCAAGAAGTCAACTAGTTCTGCAGGCAGAACACCTCAGATTAAAAATTAACATGTGATTATGTAGTGGTCAAATCACAATCTATATAAGTAGCTCCTTCTCTAAACAGATAAACCCCAGGATGCAATAAATTCTGTGTAGGCTTCACACAAAGCCTGCATAGAATTTACAAGTGTGCACAGTGGTGTGCTGCAGTGCATAATGTATATTAATGCTGTCTGATGCATTTAAGTGAGGTTTCATGGCTGGCAACAGTGTTGCTGGCCAGGAAAACATGTAAGCAAACATGGACAGCACACTTGCTGAAAGCAGAGCACTGACAGTCTGTGGTTTTGCAAGGAATGCCATAGTAATCACCAGGGCTTCAAAGATAGCTCTCAATCTCTTAGTGCAAGACAACTGGACAAAGGCCAGCATAATGCAGGGACAATGATCCAGAAACAAGGATATATTTGACATATATGCCCTATAGAGGTCTACTAGAATTACCAGGGGTTTGTATTAAGATACATGTTCTGAAGGATTTGAAGTATGAAACTCAAGCATACCTCTCAACCTCTTAGAGCAAGAAATTTGAACAAGGCCTTAAGCAGTGTCATTTTTGAAATATTGCTCTTACAAACTTAGAAAGTTGATATAATAATAGGTTTTACATTAGCATGGATTTTCAGAAGAGCATAACGTTTGAAATGCAAATGTCTGGCATTATTTTCTGACTTCAATCCACAATGATATTCCAATAATTTGCTAGAAAACCAAAATTTCATGAAGAAAAGATCAAGAATACAAGATAAACATGTGGACATTCTGCAAAAGTCTGGACATTTGAGCGATATGAACTCAAATGGATGTAATATTGGGTCACATCAGTCCTGAGATCATCCCAGTGATATGGTACAAAGCCACAAATTTTATAAGGAAAACATCTGAACATCCTGGGAATATCTGGACAGTTGAGAGGTAAGTATGAATGCAAGGTATATGGTCCAAACACAGTACAGGATGGTGTATATCCAGTACAGAGTATTGTGATATCCCATTCCTGGCATTCTGCATTGAAACTGTATAAATGATCTGTAATGGTACATGGACTGTCATGTAAAACAAACCCTTGGGAAGTGTGTGTATTGAATAGGGGCACACAGATAAATTGTAGGAATGCTCATAGGGAAAGAAGACAGATGAAACAACCTAATGTACAGCAGATAAGGGCATGTCAATGGAAGATGGCTGTAGCGGCAACAACAGTCATGTATCTATATGGTACAGTAGGGACTGCACAGTGAAAATGTGATAATGTGACTGTCACACAAGGAAACATTACAATAGGGAGTATGTGTGTGTGTGTGAGATAAGCATCCTTACATGAATAATGTAGAGGACATCAATCAGGGATCTGATATACAATTAGGGTAGGACGCATATTGTGAAGCTGTGCAAATTGGTTTGCCTGAGTGTAATGTCAGCAGAGGTCTCTAGCAAATGGGACATAGATAAAGGCTCATGGCTAACATTAAAAGAAGCAACCACAATCATGGACAATATCAGAATAATACCACCAGTAATCCCATACCTCTAACATAACTTACATGATATAGAGTGATAACATCTGCTGGAGGTGTTATACCTGTATGTGACGTTATGAGCAATACAGGCTGGTTGACTGGTATACGTGGTATATATATATATATATATATATATATATATATATATATATATATATATATATATATATATATATATCCACACTGTCATGAATGATATCTATGCCATTAACATTGTCATACTTCTATGTTTGTAGTGTGGGCATCACCAGAATAGGTAGCAGACATGCATCTGGTGTAACAACTTGATTGGTGTTCTGCACCATCAGACAGTAATGTTTATGCCACAAAAAGAATACTTAGGTATGACCAATAAGCTGTGTGACATCTGACTGTGAAAAGGTGGTACACGTCAGTTACACATCAATGGAAGATGTATAGGAAGGCGCATGAAGAAGGGTGCATTGCACTCAGTTATTGGTGTGATGAAGGTTAGGAGCTATGGAGGTATTATGGTCTCTGATGTAGATGTCCTTCATATATACTCAGTACTTGTGTTACATACAAGGGAGTAGGCAGCAATGTGAAACATGCTGGTGGACATTCCACTTACCAACTACTCCAGGACACAGGTCACATACCTAGTGGTCTGATTATAGGGTTTGATGTCCACATTACACTTGAGTTGTGTGTTTGTTTTCCTGACTTAACAAATCTCCCAATGTTTTCTTGTCATTTCACGTGTTGTTTTGGCTATGGCAGCAGTCTTTGGTATGTGTTGATACTGTGTGTATTATACTAATATCACAGTCAGATTCAATAATTGCCCACAACCTGTACTCCTTCAGGCAGCTGTTTGGACATGGAATGTCATCTTTGATGTCCATCACTTAACTAATGGACAGGAAAGAGTCTAGCAGACAGCCCTAATGTACAGGCCTAATCACTGGACCTGAGATATAGGTCACTTCACACATTTCAATATAGTGTGATGCCAGGTATGTGATACACTAGTGTACCTACTTTGTGATATAGTTGTTCATGGCCACATCTGACTGTGTTGATTGAATAACTCAGTGTGGATTTGTGTCAAATGTCTTGACCTGGTCAAGTTTCACAAGATGATAGTGTTGCCATCATGCATGTTCTTGATGACCTCTTGAGGACATCTATCAGATGTAACAGACATGATGTAGCATTAACAACTCACACAGGTCTATTGCACACAGCTGGGATATTACTAATGACCAGTTAGAAAAGGTCCATGAAGACAAGTTGGTCAACCTCACAGCTGAGGAGTGTCAGGATGTGTCTATACATGCATGTACCAGGTGCTGTCCACACCAACTCAGATGGATGCATGTTGATGTACACCTTTCTACAGGAACACAGCCGGTGTGGAGGGTGTCAGAAACACAAAAGACAAACCAGTAATGAAACAAAATGGTGAACAACCAGCAGAAAAAGCAGCAGCAAGTTCATCGCGGATAAAAGTTCCTTTAAAAGATTTATTAACAAACTCACACTTAAAAACAATAAAAATGTACCATTAAATAAAGTGAGATACTAGCGCTTTCGTCCTGGTACCTTCCAGAACTTCCTCAGATAAATCTAAATGGACTACACCCAACTTAGCTCTTAAATAACCTCTGTTGAAGCCAAAATGTTTCCTCTTCTCCAAATTTAAACAGACAGTGTTCACAAACATTACGTATTATATCATTAGCTCCTAAAATCTAACAAATATAAAATTAACTTTTAATTACTTACAAATAATTAAGTATGCAACAATAAATTATTTATAAATAAAATATTAAAATATTTAAAAATTAAATGAACACCTATATAAAATATATTACTACTAATAAACCATAAATGAAAATTAGAAGCAAACATATTTAAAAATTCACTTTCTACACCATCATAATATATTAAACACAGTGTTGTAAGTATTATAAAAGGATACACAATAAAACTTAAAAAATAAATAAATATCAAAAACATAGAAAATCCATATCATCTCCACTTGGAACTGAAAACAGAACCTTCTGTATATAAGACAGATGTAATAACCACTACACAATAGTCACCTTTTAAGGGCTTTCACTCTCAACAAAAACAAGTTATATTACAGTTATTATTAAGTCCTGGGGGTTTAAAAGCATCAAAAAGAGCTGCTAGTACAATTCCCTTATTCTAGCCATACTTGCAAGCCCGCATCCCATTTCCCAGAGTCCATTTTTTCTAAAATGACAAATTTGAAGGAGTGTTTAGGCTAAACTAAAATATGCTTTGCCAGGACACTTGTATTTTTATTCTTTTTAATATCATATACATGTTCATATATTCGAGATCTTAAAGCCCATTCAGTTTTACCTATATAAAACAAGCTACACTGCTGAAATAAAGAGCCATACACCACCCCAGTTGTTCTGCAATTAAACTCACCATTAAAATAAACTATTTTATCCAAAACCTAATATGTTTTTCAATAGGGGTACCCTAAAAAAATGATTGAAGCATTGTTATCGGAGGTGATAAAAAGAGAAGGAATGGATAGGTTCATGGGTTCATAGGTTCATACTAGGCTATCTGCCCTAGGGAATTTATAAGCCTAGCCAGAGTGTGTTTGGCTTTCGCCACCCATTTTAAATTAATTTTGCTATGCCCTTTTTCGAGGTTAGTATACTGTGCCTCTGTCTGACAGTGACACAGAAGTGATACCCGGGGTAAACCTACGATTGCCCATCCACTCATCAAGATTCCT
The DNA here is from genome assembly GCF_019279795.1 of Protopterus annectens. Taxonomy (NCBI): domain Eukaryota; kingdom Metazoa; phylum Chordata; order Ceratodontiformes; family Protopteridae; genus Protopterus; species Protopterus annectens. The sequence goes on from NC_056726.1 coordinate 744,590,376, forward strand.
CTTGAAGAGAGTCAATGAGGGACTCTGCCTAACCTGGACTGGGATTTTATTCCAGAGTGAAGGGAGCCTCTGGGTTATGAATCTGTCTCTCCAGCATGTCCTATTTATTTCAGTGCAGAGGTTCAAGTCTCTCGAGTACGTAGCTCGATGGGATTTGGATTTTCTGAGGTGCAGCATGTCCATTCATTCCGGGTTGGACATGGCTTTATACATCAGGCACAGATCACCTCTGAGCAGGTGGTATGCCACTGAGTAGAGCTGGAGGTTCTTTAACCGGGCAGCATATGGCATCTGTTTGAGCCCTTTGATCCTCTTTGTGAGGAACTTTTGTGGTCTTTCCAGTTGCTGCAGATGTCTGGTAAGGTACATCCCAAAAGGGGCATTATACTCATAGGTTCATAGGTTCATAGGTTTTTACTAGGCTATCAGCCCTAGGGCCTATACAAGCCTAGCCATAACAATTCCCTGGCTATTTCTTCCCACATTATTTACTTTCCTGGACCCCTGTCTAGCAGGGTGACTGACGTGATCCCTGGGGTGAATTTCCTTTCTCCCATCCAAACGTCAAGGTTCCTCTTGAAGAGGTCCAAAGAGGCACTCTGCTTGACATGTATGGGCAATCTATTCCAGAGTCTGGGGAGTCTCTGGGTCAGGAACCTATCCCTCCACCATGTTTTGTTTATTGTGATGACAAGGTTTAGATCCCTGGAGCGTGTAGCTCTGAGGGATTGGGATTTCTTTAAGTGTAGCATGTCCAACAGCTCTGGGTTTGACATGGCCTTGTATGTTAAGCAGAGATCGCCTCTGAGTAGGCGATATGCGACAGAGTATAGCTGGAGTTTTTAAGGCGGTCAGCGTAGGGCATCTGCTTTAGGCCTGTGATTCTTTTAGTGAGGTATTTCTGAGGCCTTTCCAGTTGTTGCAGATGTCTTGAGAGGTACATACCAAATGGGCGTTGTATTCTATAATGGGTCTAATGAGGGATGAGTACAGTGGGACAATGACCTCCTTTTTCTGGATGAAAAGCCCTTCGTGATGAGGTGTGCCACATAGAAGGATTTCCTGACTGTTGTGGCGATGTGGTTATTGAAGGTGAGACCACTGTCCACCTGTGTCCCTAAGTCTCTTATCACACTTTCTGTGTTTAGTGTACTGCCACCTATATGGTAATTCATGGATACATGTTTTTCCCAAAGGGATAACAATACATTTCTTGGCATTGAGCTTGAGCCCATGGCTCTGGCACCAAGCATCTGTTTCTGTAAGGCCCTTTTGTAGAGTATCCACATCATTTGGGGATTCAATAATGGCTCCCAGTTTGCAGTCATCTGCAAACTTTGTTAGCCAGAGTCCCTTAGTGTTGACCTGTACTTCAGAGAAGTAGATGCCAAACAAGAGCGGCCCCAGGACTGAACCCTGAGGTACTCCACTTGTCACTTGTCTGGAGCTGGATTTGGAGTCGGCTACTTTTACAGTGTGGGTTCTATCAGTAAGCCATTTAGCAACCCATTGGGTGACATAGGGATTAATACCCAACTTAGTAAGTTTATCTATGATTCCAGAGTGGGGGATGGTGTCAAAGGCCTTGGCAAGGTCTAGATAGGCTGTGTGGACCACCTTACCCTTGTCCATGGCTCTGGAGACTGATTCAAAGAAGTCAATCAGGTTCAGGAGACAAGATCGGCCCTTCACAAACCCAAACTGGGTGGGGTTCAGTGTTTGAAGGTTGCCAATGTCTTTGTTTATAAGTTCCATGATAATACGCTCCATGGCCTTGCAGATAAGGCTTGTCAGACTGATGGGATGGTAGTTTCCGGGATCCAAGGTGGATCCCCCCTTGTGGATTGGGATAACTGTAGCTCTGCGCCACTCAGTGGGCACGAAACCTGAGGTGAGGCTATGATTAAACATGACACTTAGGTGAGGTGCCAGTTCATATTGTAGTTCATGTAGTACACAGCCGGCATGTCATCTGGTCCCATGGATGCTGTATTCTTGGCTTTAGAGAGTGCGTTTTGTACCTGTGTGGCCGTTATTACTGAAATTTGGCAATCTTCCGGTATTGAGATGGGCCATTTAGGGGGTGAGAGGGGGGTGAAGTTGGCACTGAATTGATCTGCCAGGATATTGGCAATATCCTTTGGATCAGTATATTTATTGCCATTCTGTTTTAGCTCAGAGCAGATCTGAGCATTGCCATTTAGATTCTTGACATAGTTATAGAATGCTTTGTGGTTGTCTTTGGAATCTTTGGCAATTTTATTTTCATAACTAGCTTTGGAGGATTTTATGAGGCATCTCAGTTTCTTACTGAGGCTAGTAAGGGAGTTTTTTGCATCCTGGGATTTTCCTCTTTCTGCAAAAGTTTCTTCCTTTTGTTGTAAAGTTTGTTTATGGCAGGGGACCACCAGATTGGCTTCCTTTTTTTGGATGAGAGCATTTTGGTTCTATTTGTGATGGCACGATTCATGCATGAGTGGATGTGCTCATACAGTGCCTTAGTGTAGGATTTAGCAGTTGAACTTTCAGTTCCCGTCTGCGTGGGTGTCATGAAGTTTGTCACTTCTGACTTGAGTACCATGAAGTTGGCTTTGGAGAAGTTTTTTATGGTGGTTTCTTTACTGGGGGGTGGGGGCGGGATGTGGATGTTAAGGGTGATTAGCTTATGGTCAGACTTGACTAACGAGGGTGTGACCATAGGTATGGAGCATTGATTTGCCATGTTGGTAATGACCAGGTCTAGGATATTGGAGTCCCTGGTGGGACTATGGATTAGTTGATCCAGGGCGTTGAAATTTATGAATTCCAAGAACCGTTGCGCAAAGGTGTTGGGACATGAGTAGTTTTCCCAGTTAATGGCAGGGTAGTTAAAATCACCCAGTATTATGGTGTTTGGTTCTATCTTAATATTTTCCAGTATGTTTAAAAAGGTGTAGTGAGAATCTTGGGGTATGGTGGGGGATCTGTAGCAAGCTACAATTTGGATTGCAGTCTTACCTAGTGTTAGTTGCACTTGGAGAATTTCAGACACATTGTGTTGGCCAACTAGCCTGGTGGTATGAATATCCTTGGTGAATATTGACACTCCTCCACCTTTAGTGTTTCGGTCCTGGTTTGGTGGCCAAAAAGTGTGGTAAGAGTTGTAGCCTGGTATTGCAGGGGTGCTCTCTGGAGCCTTGAACCAGGTCTCAGTTACTGCACAGATATCAATGTTCTCCATTTTTAGGAGTGCCTTGAGCAAGTGCATTTTGAGGTTTAGACTTCTAGCATTGAGTAGCATTACCTTCAGATTTTGCATGCTTGTACCTGTTACGGTGGTGGTTTTGTCCTTTGAATTTTGCCTAAAAAAGGCACTATAGGGGTGGCAAGAGCCTTAGCCAGTAACCTGAATCCCAGGGGCGACAGGTGCAGACCATCTCTGGCAAAGCATCGTGGTCTGTCAATCATGTCATCCCAGGCAGACAGATACTGGATCCCCTTTGAATGACACCATAAGCTTAGCCAATTGATGAAGTCAATCATTTTATCCTTATATTGTGGTATTATTCTGGGCAAAGGCAGGATGCTACTCAGGGCTAGGGTCATACCTGCCTGGGCCACATGATCCGAGAGCTCTTCCATGTCTCTTTTCATGTAGTCCAGGGAGGTACGTCTCAAGTCATTCACTCCAACATGGACAATGACAGAGTCATATTTGTACTTGTTGTGGAGTGACTTGAGTGCATGCGTTATGTGGCGGATCCTGGCACCCGACAGGCAGATGACTGTAATTTTCTCCTTATTCAACCTGGTGAGAGGGACATCAGTGTGCCGGACTATAGAGTCACCTATGACTAAAGTGTTAGGTACATTGTCTTGCCTTAGGGGCTGTTGCTGGGTGGCACACTGGGGTTGTGAACTATGTGACACATTGGTTGTGATTGGTGTTTGTTTGCATTTCAGCTTCAGAGGTCTTTGTTGCTTGGGCAGGTTACAGTTAAGGGCCTCTGCATATGTGGATTTAGTGTTGCTATATGTGGGTGTTGGTGGTGCAGGTTTAGAAGGGCTATGTGTTGCTTGAGGTGTAGTGTGGATGTTATCCTTCTCCTCTTGACTGTTTAGCACAATCTTGGGTGGAGAGAGCTTTGCTTCCATTTTGGCTATGTAAGTGCATCTCTCACAGGTTGTAGTGTTGGGTGGTAGGAGGAGAGGGTTGTCTGTGTACATGAGGCAATTGCTGCATTGCCCCAGTATGCCATGATTCACCAGGTGGACAGGAGAAATCACCGGAAGCTGACCCTTGGACATGCCTGGCTTGGGGCTTTTTTTTTATTTGTAAAGTACAGGAGCTGTTTCCTTAGCAAGGTACTTTGCAATTATAGGCTGTTTAGTGCCTACTATTAATTTCTCCTTATTAACAAGGAGAGTTCAGTGTTTGTATGAGTTTAAGACTTCCTAGTGCTTTCCAGCAGGTATTAGAGAAAGTGCTAGTCACAGGGATGCTTAAAGGTAAGATTGAAAAGAATGCACTCTGCAGTTTGCACTAGAGAAGTTAGATGTGAAAGTAGGTAACTTGAGTTTTACCTATTTAAAAAGTTAAGGTTTAGTGGAGAGTTACTATTTTTAAAACAGCAAGATGGATTGAAAGGGGTGGTCACTTTTGTAATTTGGTACTATGAAATACTGTAGGATGGCCAATAAATTTAAATAATTGAAGGGGTGGGATTTCAAAAATGATGATTTTGTGATTACTCACATAAGCCAGAGAAAGTACAGAGAAATGAGATAAATGGTCAGATTAACATAAGAGGCGGGCAACTAGAAAGACAGTGGTATTTAACAAGAAAACTTAAATGGGTGGGAAAATTTCTGCCTGACTCAGAACAGAGAGAGCTGTGGTCTCTTTTGAAGTTTTAATATGCTGTTAAAACAGAATGCAAGCAAAACACAAGGTAAAGAAAACAAACTACAGTATTCAAAATATAGAAAGGCAATACAGTAACACAAAAAATATAAGCAAACTAACCTTTCCTTCACAGCAAAGTGTAGCAGAGTCTGGATGAGCCTTTATGGTAAAGCCAGACTCAATTATGGGCCTGATGAGGGATGAGTAAAGAAGCACGATGACCTCCCCTGATCTAGATGTGAATCCCTTCATGATTAGGTGGGCTATATAAAATGTTTTTCTAACCACTTTGGCCACGTGGTTTTCAAATGAGAGATTGCTATCAACTTGGGTCCCCAGGTCCCTAATTACTTCTTCCGTACTTAATGGATTACCACCTATGTGGTAATTTGTGGGCACTTTGTTTTTGCCAAAGGGGATGACTATACACTTTTTGGCGTTTAGCTTGAGGCCATGGCTCTGGCACCAGTTGTCTGTTTCTATGAGACCCTTTAGTAGGATGCTTGTGTTGGCTGGAGAGTCGATTATGGTGCCTAGTTTGCAGTCATCTGTGAACTTGGTCAGCCACAGTCCTTCCGTGTTGGCTTGTACCTCCGAGAAATATATACAGAACAAGAGAGGTCCCAGGACCGAGCCTTGTGGGACGCCACTTGTAACTGGTTTGGAGTCTGACATGGCTTCAGCAATTCTAACCATGTGGGTTCTGTCCTTGAGCCAGTTTGCCACCCATCTAGTGACATAGGGGTTTATATTTAAGCTAGTGAGCTTATCTATCATGCCCAAGTGGGGTATTGTATCGAAGGCTTTTGCGAGGTCCAGGTAGGCTGTGTGGACTACCCTCCCCTCGTTAATGGCCTTGGTGACTGTTTCAAAGAAATCAACCAGGTTTAAGAGGCAGGATCTGCCCTTAACAAAGCCGAACTGGGTAGGGTCCAGTGTCTGTAGGTCCCCAATATCTTTATTTATGAGGTCCATGATGATCCTTTCCATAGCTTTGCAGACCAGGCTAGTCAGGCTTATGGGGCGATAGTTTCCAGGATTCGTTGAGGCTCCACCTTTGTGGAGAGGGACCACTGTTGCTGTACGCCACTCTTTGGGTACATATGCTATAGTAAGGCTGAGATTGAACAGTAGTTTTATGTTTGGGTTTAGCTGTTCTTGGATTTCATGTAGGATGCAGCCTGGGTCACCGTCTGGTATCATTGATGCTGTGTTCTTTGCTTTGGAGAGGGTGGCTCTTACCTGAGCATCTGAGATGTCAAGGTGGCAGCACTCTGCTGGGATAGATATTTGCCCTTTTGGTGGGGAGGGGGGGGGAGTTTGTGCTGAACCTATCAGCTAGGATGTTGGCAATGTCTGTGGGTTCAGTGTATTTTTGTCATTTTGGACTAATTCTGAACATATCTGAGAATTCCCACCCAGGTTCCTAACATAACGAAAGAAAGCCTTGTGATTATCCTTAGTGTCCTGTGCAATTTTTCTCTCGAAGCTGGCCTTAGACAATTTTATGACTGCCCGTAGTTTTTTGCTAATACTGATCAGAGATGCCTTTTTTTGGAATTTTGCTCTATCATGTAGTAGCTTCCTCCTTCTATTGTATAGTTTGTTTATGGCTGGGGTCCACCAGACAGGACGCCTGCCTTTGGAGGATTGGGTCTTGGTTTTATTTGGGATTGCATGATCCATGCATTCCTGAAGGTGTTCATAGAATGCGTTTATAAAGGATTCTGTGGTCTGGGCCGTATTTTCCACAGGCCCGGGGGCTTTGAAGGATTCCACCTCAGTTTTGAGGAGTGTGAAATTTGCTTTAGAGGAGTTTTTCACTGTGGTTTTCTGGGCAGGGGGTGGGGTCGGATGGGAATATCCAGTGAGATTAGTTTATGGTCTGATCTTACCAGTGAGGAATACACTTCTGGTCTGGCGCATAGAGCCCCCATGTTGGTGATGATCAGGTCCAGTATGTTTTCCCCTCTTGTGGGAGTGGCAACAAGTTGTTCCATAGCATTTGAGTTTATAAATTCTAGGAACCTTTGAGCTAGGGTGTTGGAGCTAGAGTAATGCTCCCAGTCTATGTTTGGGTAGTTGAAGTCACCCAGTATAATGATGTTTGGAGAGACCTTCATATTTCCAGTGTTCTCAGGAAGGCCGAGTGGGGTTCCTGGGTTTGGGAGGGTGGTCTGTAGCAGGCTATAAACTGGAAGGCAGTTTTACCCACTGTTAGTTGCACATGGATAGTCTCTGATGCTTTGTGCTGTGCCACCAACCTGGAGGTGTGGGTATCTTTGATGAATATTGATACTCCCCCTCCCTTTGTGGTTTGGTCCAAGTTTTAGGGCCGAAAAGCATGGTATGAGGTATAACCTGGTAGTGTTGGGGTGCTCTTGGGAGCCTTGAAGCAGGTTTCTGTTACTGCACAGATATCGATGTTCTCCATGCTAAGGAGAGTTTCAAGTGCATGCATCTTGAGGTTTAGACTTCTGGCGTTGAGTAACATTACTCTTAGTTTCTTATCCCTTGTGATACCTATGGAGGTAGGTTTGTCTTCTGAGCCTTGCCTAAAAAAAGCACTAGGAGGGTGGCAAGAGCCTTTGCCAATATCTGAAAGCCCAGGGGTGACAGGTGCAAGCCATCCCTAGCGAAGCATCGTGGCTTGTCGAGCATGTCATCCCAGGCTGACAGGCATGGGATCCCCTTTGAATGACACCAATACTTAAGCCAATTGTTGAAATTGATCATCTTCTTTTGTTATTGTGGCATCATTCTTGGTGAGGGTAAGATGCTACTCAAGGTCAGGGTCATACGACCTAGGCTACATGCTCAGAGAGCTCCTCTATGTCTCTTTTCATGTAGTCCAGGGAGGTACATCTCAGGTCATTCACACCAGCAAGGACAATGACTGAGTCATATTTGTACTTGCCTTGGAGTGACCAGAGTGGTTGTGTTATCTGGCGGATCCTAGCACCTGACAGGCAGCTCACCGTGACCTTCTCCTTGTTCAGCCTGGTGAGCGGGACGTCAGTGTGACGATAGAGTCACCTATTACAAGTGTATCAGGTGTGTTGGTTAGCCTTAAGGGCTGTGACTGTTCAGCACACTGGCTTTGTGAGCTATGTGTTGCACGTGTTTTGTTTTGGGGTTGCGGTTGCTTGGGTGTCTGCTTTGGAGGTCTCTGCTGCTTAGGCAGATTTTTATTTAGAGCCTCTGAGTATGTTTTTGTGTTTTTATGTGTTTGGTTTGCTGTCGTGGTAGGTCTATGTGAGACTGGAATTGTATTGAGTGTGGTTTCCTTCTCCTCCTGATTGGTTATGCCAGTACTGAGTTGAGAGAGCTTAGCCTCCAGTTTGGCCCTATGGTTGCATCTCTCACATGTGTTGGAATTTGTTGGGAGGAGGAGGAGAGGGTTGCGTGTGTATTTGCCCATCCTGCCTAAGGGGCAAGAAACTCAGGAGAAATCTGTGAATGCCCCTATGTGTACCCCTTGCACATATACAACTGCATTTATTACTAGTTTTAGTATGGACAGCACAGTTGTCTGGTGGGTTCTTAATAAGACTTGGAATTTTATTAGGGATGATGGTGAAACAGAATCCAAATTGAGGGAACAACCTATTGTGGTATATGGAAGAAATAACAACTTGAAGTGTATATTAGAAAGAAGGGTGATGAAATTGGACCCAATAAGGTGTGGCATGAAGAAATGTGGTCATTGTCCACAATGTAAGTGGATTAGTGTGAGGAACAGCTGTTCTGTTTTGGATAAAATATTTTATTTTAATAGTGAGTTTAATTGCAGAACGATTGTACTGGTTTCCAGTGGAGGTGATATGGATTTTCTATGTTTTTGATATTTATTTGTTTTTTTTTTTTAAAGTTTTATTGTGTATCATTGTATAATACTTGCAACTACATGTTTAAGATATTATGATGGGGCAGAAAATTAATGCATTAATAAGTATGCTTGTTTCTAAGTTATATTTATGGTTTATTAGTAGTAATATATTTTAGATGGGTGTCCATTTAATCTTTAAATATTTTAAATATTTTTATAAATAATTTATTGTTGCATACTTAATTATTTTTAAGTAATTAAAAGCTAATTTTATGTTTGTTAGATTTTTGGAGCTAAATATATAATATGTAATGTTATTGGACACTGTTTAAATATGGAGAAGAGGAAACATTGTGGCTTCAACAGAGGTTATTTAAGGGCTAAGTTAGGTGTAGTCTGTTTAGATTTATCTGAGGAAGTTCTGGAAGGTACGAAGATGAAAGCGCTAGTATCTCACTTTATTTAATGATGCTTTTTTATTGTTTTTAAGTGTGAGTTTGTTAATACATCTTTTAAAGGAACTTATCCACAATGGACTTGCTGCTGCTTTTTCTGCTGGTTGTTCACCATTTTGTTGGATTACCCATGTGGAGGGTGTGTTGAAATGTTTATTCAACCATATCAGGAAGGCGTATCCACTGAGTCATGCTATTGGTGATCTGTGTTGTTGTCACAGCCCAGTGATTTTGTATGATAGACCTGGATTAAGGTAAGATAGTGTATACTGTCTATTGTGATCTGGCCTAGGGTTTGACCCAATCCCCCATGCAGGTATCATTGTGAAACTCTCCCAGCTGGGAATTAGCAATTATGTCACTAGATGTGTAACCAAATGGCTCACTGACAGAACACATATTGTGAAAGTTGGGGAATTAACCTGTACCAGTAGAGCTGTCACCACTGTGTACCTCAAAGATCTTTGATTGACCCTTTACTGTTTGGAATCTATTTCTCAACAGCTCATGTTAAAGTGCATGGCTTTTGGCTTCCTGATTCTTGCAAGTTGGGTGCAATCACTGAATCCACTAATGATGATAACATAAGACAGGAGGAGGTAACACAGTCAAATGTTAGTGACAAAGCCAAACAATCTACAAATAAATGCAGAAATGTGTCTTTCTGATGTCCTTCTGTAAAGTGGCCTTCCATGCTAATTACAGCACCGGCAACAGTCCTGCTATTCTGAAACCCAGTGAAGCAAGCACTGGGAACACATGTAGATTGCAAGAATCCATACTGGTATTGAAAGCCTATGCTGTGCACATCATAAGTCATGCCATCATATTCAGATTGTAGGATTGTATGACAGAACTGTACTCAAACCTCATTAGATCACTAATAGAGTATAATGCTCTTTTTTGCAAGCACCTCAACCAGACACATGCAGCAGCTGGAGAGAACACATGCCTTTCTCATCAAGAAAACACAGGGCCTACAAACTATAATGTGATGTATGTGGATAGACTGAAAGCCATGTCACTGTAATCTGTATGAGGTAATTTCATCTTGGCCTTCAAGCCAGTCTCTGATTCTGCCCTGGTGGGAAAGGGTATATCCAAAAATCACATACAGTTGATGGCATAAGCAGTGTCTGTTGATGAGAATATGATAATAGCAGTGCCCCACATGCTGGTGCAAAAGGCTTTCTGCAATGTCAAGCAAGAGCACACACACACACACACACACACACACACACACACACTCACATGCACACACACTCACATGCACACACACACACACACACACACACACACACACACACACACACACACACACACACACACACACAGTTGTTTGCAGTAAGAATAGAAGCTCTACCTACCTAACTACACAGACATGAGACCTCTGTATTTAAGGCAAGCACCACAGCTGAAGCCTGACCTGGAGTGTCTCAGACAACACTTTATAGCTGCTGATGACAACATCATTGTCTGTTGAGAAGAATATGGCAATAACGTTGTCCCACATGCTAGTGTAAAAGTTTCTCTGTAATGTCAAGCAAGAGCACAAATACACACACACACACATATTCAGTGGATTGTAGTGCAAATAGAACCTCTACTTATCTAAGTACACAGACTACAGAACTCAGCACTTTATGCAAGCACCACAGCACCCGTCTAAATTCTGCAAGACTGCAGGTCAACTTATAGTGGATGATTCAGCAGCCCATATTGAAGAGAAGATTTTGGGAGGCCTCCATTAAATGAATGTATATCCATGCACAAGTATAAAGATGCTGTCAGTCCATGGCACTGGAACAGTAACTGTAGGATGCACAATTCTGCTCTTCTCTCTAGCCCCCCCCCCACACACACAGTCAGTTGTCTGCAGTGGGAACAGAACCCCTACATAACTACGCACACAGACTACAAAACTCTGTACTTTGTGGAAGCACAAAGACACAAATCTGACTTACACAAGACTGCAAGTCAACTTATAGTGGATGACATCAGCAGGCCAAGTTGGAGAGAAGTTGTTGGGAGGCCTGCATGAAATGGATGTGTAAGTATGTGCAGGTATGAAAATACTGTTAATCCATGGCATTGGAGCAGTAACTGTAGGATACACAGATCTGCTTTTCTGTCTAGACACAAACACACAGTTGACTGCAGTGAAAACAAAACCCCTACCTATCTAAGCACACAGACTGCAGAACTCAATACTTTACGTAAGTGCCACAGCACAAGTCTGACTTATACAAGACTGCAAGTCAACTTATAGTGGATGACATCAACAGACTATGTTGGAGAGAAGATGTTGGGAGGCCTGCATAGGTTCATAGCTTCATAGGAGGTTACTAGCATAATGGCCCTAGGACATTTACAGGCCTAGCTTTGTAATAACACAAGTACTCTTATTGAGCATAGTTAGATGGTCATTGTTAGCAGAGCAATTTTGTGAGCAGCACTGATTGGCCCTGTCCATAAGGGACATAGGTGCCACCCTAGAGGTGAATTTACAATCACCCATCCAGTTGTCAAGGTTGCTCATGATTAGGTTCATTGAGGAGGACTGCTTCACATGCAGTGGGAGCCTATTACAAAAGAGTGTCAATTGCTGGGAGATATATCTGTCTCCCCAGAATCTTCTGATTATGTCACAGGCTAAGTTGAAATCCCTTGAGCAAGTTATTTTTGTCCTATTTGATTTGCAGATGCCCAGCATTTCCAGTAGGGCAGGGTCTGAGACTGCTCTGTAGAGCAAGCATAGGTCACCTCTCAGCAGCCTGGATGATACTGAGTACACTGACAGGTCTTTCAGTCTTTCCATGTATGTCATGTTTTGGGGGCCATGGATTCTTCCAGTCACAAACCTCTGTGTTTTCTCCAGTTACTGTGGATGTCTGGTGTGGTACAGCCAGAAGGGAGCACTGCACTCAGTTAGTGGTCTGATAAGGGTAGAGTACAGCAGAGATATGACCTCCCTAGTCTTGGATGTGATGGCCTTATTTATGAGGTACGCAACGTCAATGTGTGTACACCCACTATGGACACAATGAGTTAAGTGTACATTGCCATTAACATGTGTTCTTAAGTCTTGTAACACTGTTTGAGCTTAGAGGGATGCTATGTATATCATAATTAGCAGGGGTACTTCATTGCCAAAGGGTACAAGTAGGCATTGTTTGCTTTAAGTTCAGTCTGTGTAGTTTGGCACCAATAATTTGTCTATGTCAGCCCTTTCTTTAATATGTTACCCTCATTGAGGGACTCTATATGACTGCATCCAGTTAAAATTAATTTCCAAACTTGATAAACCACAGGTCATCTACCGCTGCCTGGGCTTCAGAGAAATAGTTTCCAAACAGTCGAGGATGCAGCACAGATCCCTGTGGTATTGCATTTGTAAATAGTCTAGTGGTGGAGGTGCAGTCCCCAGCTTTGACAGTGGGTGTTCTGTCAGTGAGCCAGTTGCTATCCATATAGTAATGTATGGGTTAATTCCCAGATGGGAGATTTCCTCTATGATACATGAATGGGGATAGTGTCAAAGGCCTTGGATAACTCATCAAAGGTGGTATGTCCTGTTATCCCACATCCAGGTCTTTAAGGTCAGTATCAAAGAAGTCCACTAGGCTATATAAACAAGATCTAGCCTTGACAGAACCAACATGGGTCAAGTCAAGTGTGTTAAAGTTTACCTATGTCCTTGTGGATAAGGTCCATGCTGATTCCTTCCTAGCCTTGCAAATAAGGCTCTATTGGCTTATAGGTCAATAGTTCTAGTTCTGCATGTTACCAGATTGATATGCATTGCATATCACACAACACTGGATATTAATTTCTGTAGTGTAGGTGATACATGTATGGAAAAAAGTACTGAGACACCAAGATTAGCATGATTAGGGGGAAGAAACATATGGCTGTATTGTAAATATGGCATATTTTTGAAAGGGGCTTCAGTTCGTTATGTTTCCACATATAATTTCATGTCATAGACAGGACATGGACAGCAAACAGCAATAATACATAATATTTACTTTTCCATAGGGTGGAGAGCAGCAGGTTTGTGTGACAGTTGGCAAAGTGTTCGCGCATGAGATATACACATTTCCAATACTATTCACATTTGCACATAACTAAGCAGTGTAGAAATATGAGCCACATTGCTAAAGTCTGAAGTTAGCACTGAGTGTATGAAACACACCTGCTGCTTAACTGACTCTGTGACAGTAGGTATAAATGCATTGGCACATTTCTTTTTGAGCCCAGATGATACTGTGTTCAAATCCAGGTGTATTTAATACTTTCAAATACTTTTAACTCATTCACTCCTATGGAGCTGAGGAAGTTTACACTGTAACTTCCAATGGGTGGAGCCTAAGTCTTTTGACAGAATCAAATTATGTCCTATGCATTGGTTGTGCAGCCAGCAGAGTTAGGGATAAACTGATCCACTGGGGCGGGCATACCTCACTATGCTGTGGAACATTTAGTGATGTGGTACACATGGATGACATGGACATATTATTACACACATAATAAAATTAAAAAAAGAAAAGAAAAAAATAAAAGCATATTTTAAAAAATAAAATAAAATAAAAATAAAGAAGATAATAAAAGAAAGATAAGGGTTACAGTGGTAGAAAGCAATAGATAACATTAGTACCTTCATATATGACATACAATGCATTAATATAATTATACAATTCTTTTATCTTAAGTTTTACATTTAAGTATATGTCCTTACAGATGCACACTATACTACAGATTGCTGCAAGTAATAACTTGAAATGTACATATGTTGCACATTTGCATGTTCCGATTATATGGTATAGAGATTTTGTAAGTATTATTGAGGAAATTACAGTATTATACAGTTGTGAAATATGGTATTTGACCCCACAACCTCTGACTAAAGTCTAATATTGGACTCTTAAAATTGGTTTGTGTTATCGAATAATGTATGCATACTTGATTTTACAGTTGGGATATGCATGCTCAGTTTGATACAAATAGGTTCATAGGTGCATAGGTAGGTACTAGGCTATCGGCCCAAGGGCTAACGTAAGCCTAGCCAGCAAGGTACCATAGCTTACGCCACCCAAGAAAGTTATTTTCCTGTGCCACTGTATGGCAGAGACACAGAAGTGATCCCCGGGGTGTATTTCCTATTTCCCATCCACTCATCAAAATTTTTCTTGAAGAGTGCTAATGAAGAACTTTGCTTGACTTGTTCCAGAGTATAGGAAGTCTCTGGGACAGGAATCTATCCTTCCAGCGTATCCCGTTTATTGTGGTGACAAGGTTTAAGTCCCTAGAGCGTGTAGCTTGGAGGGATTGGGATTTCTTTAGGTGTAGCATGTCCAACAACTCTGGGTTTGACATAGCTTTATATGTTAGGCAGAGATCACCTCGGAGTAGGCGATATGCTATGGAGTAAAGCTGGAGTTTTTTGAGGTGGTCAGTGTAGGGCATTTATTTGAGGCCAGTAATCCTCTTTGTGAGGTACTTCTGTGGCCTTTCCAGCTGCTGCAGATGTCTTGTGAGGTACATTCCAAAAGGGGCGTTGTACTCTATAATGGGTCTAATGAGTGACGAGTAGAGGGGAACAATGACCTCTTTTTTTCCTGGATCAGAACTCTTTTATGATGAGGTGTGCCATGTAGAAGGACTTCTGACTACTGTGGTGATGTGACTATGAAAGGAGAGACTACTGTCCACCTGGGTCCCAAGGTCTCTTATCACGCATTTGGTGTTAAGTAGATTGCTGCCTATGTGGTAGTTCATGGGTATAGAGTTTTTACCAAAGGGGATGACACTGCGCTTTTTGACATTGAGCTTGAGGCCATGGCTCTGACACCAGGCATCTGTCTCAGTAAGGCCCTTCTGTAGGGTGTCCACATCATTTGGGGACTTCACTATGGATCCTAGTTTGCAGTCATCTGCAAACTTCATCAGCCAGAGGCTTTCTGTGTTAGCCTGTACTTCAGAGAAGTAGATACCAAATAGGAGAGGTCCCAGGATGGAACCCTGTGGCACTCCACTTGTCACTGCCTTGAGGTCAGTTTCGGAGTCTGCAACTTTTACAGTGTGGGTTCTGTCAGTGAGCCAGTTGGCAACCCATCTTGTGATGTAGGGATTTATACCTAGTTTAGTGAGTTTAGCTATAATTCCAGAATGGGTGATGGTGTCAAAAGCCTTGGTGAGGTCAAGATAGGCTGTGTGAACCACCTTACCCTCATCCACGGCTTTGGTGACTGCCTCAAAGAAGTCGATCAGGTTCAGGAGGCATGATCTGCCTTTCACAAACCCGAACTGTGTGGGATCCAGAGTTTGGAGGTTACCAATGTTTTTGTTTATGAGTTCCATGATGATACGTTCCATGGCCTTGCAGACCAGGCTCATCAGGCTAATAGGTCGATAGTTCCTGGGATCAGTGGTGGCTCCCCCTTTGTGGAGTGGGATAACTGTCATTGTGCGCCATTCAGTGGGCACAAAGCCTGATGCGAGGCTATTATTGAACATGGTGCTTAAGTGGGGAGCCAGTTCATTCTGATGTTCATGTAAAATGCAGCCTGGGATGTTGTCCAGTCCCATGGATGCTGTGTGTTTGGCTTTAGAGAGTGCAGCTTTTACCTGTGTAGTTGTGATTACAGGGACTCAGCATTCTTCTTGTGTAGATATGAGCCCTTTAGGGGGTGAGAGGGGGGTAAAGTTAGCACTGAACCGATCTGCCAGGATGTTGGCAATATAAGTTGGTTCTGTAATTTTTGTGCCTTTGTGCTGTAACTCAGAGCAGATCTGGGTGTTGCCATCTAGATTCTTGACATAGCTATATAATGCTTTGTAGTTGTCCTTGGATTAAGTGGTGATTTTGTTTTTGTAGCTAGCTTTGGAGGATCTTATAAGGGATCTCAGCTTCTTACTGAGGCTGACCAGGGAGCTCCTCCACTCATGGGATTTTACTCTCTTTTGCAACAGTGTTTTCCTTCTGTTGTACAATTTGTTTATGGCAGGGGACCACCAGATTGGCTTCCTTTTTTTGGAGGATAGCATCTTGGTTCTTTTTGGGATAGCACGATCCATGCACTTGTTTAAATGCTTATAGAGTGCATTTATGTAGGATTCAGTAGTTGTAACTGTATTGTGCATCTGCATGGCTGTCATGAAGTTCACCACTTCTGTCTTAAGAAGCATGAATTTGGCTTTGGAGAAAATTTTTACTGTGGTTTCCTTAATGGGGGGTGGGCCCAGGATGTGGATATCAAGGGTGATAAGCTTATGGTCAGATCGGACCAACAAGGAGTTGACTTCAGTTGTGGAACACCAGTCACTCATGTTGGTAATGACTAGGTCTAGGATATTGTTGCCCCTGGTGGGGGTGTGGATAAGGTGATCTAGGGCATTTGAGTTTTTGAATTCCCAAAAGCATTGAGCTAAGGAGTTAGTACACAAGTAGTTTTCCCAGTTAATGGTGGGGTAGTTGAAGTCACCCATTATTAGGGTGTTTGGTTGAACCCTAATATTTTCCATTACATCAAGAAAAGAGGAGTGGGAATCCTGGGGCATGGTGGCGGATCTGTAGAAAGCTACAATTTGGATTGCAGTTTTGCCCAGAGTTAGTTGCACTTGGATAACCTCGGATGCATTATGCTGAGCAACTAGCCCAGAGGTGTGGATATCCTTAATGAATATAGACACACCTCCGCCTTTGGTGTTTCGGTCCAGGTTACATGGCCGAAAAGTGTGGTATGAGTTATAACATGGTAGTGCAGAGGTGCTTTCTGGAGTCTTGAACCAAGTCTCAGTCACTGAACAGATATCGATGTTCTCCATTGTAAGGAGTGCCTCGAGTGAGTGCATTTTGAGATTTAGACTTCTAGCATTGAGTAGCATTACCTTCAGTTTTTGTTTGCCTGTTCCTGTTATGGTAGTGAATTTGTTATTTGAACCCTGCCTAAAAAAGGCACTATAGAGTCAGCAAGAGCTTTAGCCAGTATCCGAATTCCAAGGGCGATAGGTGCAGACCATCTGTGGCAAAGCATCGTGGTCTGTCGAACATGTCATCCCAAGCAGACAGATACTGGATCCCCTTAGAATGACACCAGAAGCAAAACCAATTGTTGAAGTCAATCATTTTGTCCTTGCACTGCAGTATCATTCTAGGTGATGGCAGAATGCTACTCAGGGCTAGGGTCATACCTGACTGGGCTACAAGATCAGAGAGCTCTTCCATGTCTCTTTTCATGTAGTCCAGGGAGGTACATCTCAGGTTATTCACACCAACATGGACAATGGCAGAGTCATATTTTTACTTGGTGTGAAGTGACCTGAGTGCATGGGTTATGTGGCGGATCCTGGCACCTGACAGGCAGCTGACAGTAACCTTCTCCTTGTCTAGGCTGGTGAGTGGGATATCAGTGTGCCTGACTATAGAGTCAACTATGAATAGTGTGTTGGGTACGTTGTTTTGCCTTAGTGGCTGCGGTTGAGTGGCACACTGAGTCTGTGGGCTATGTGTCATTTGGGTTGTGTTGGGGGATGGAGGTTGCTTGCGTTTCTGTTTGGAGATCTCTGTTGTTAGACAGATTATTATTGAGAGCCTCCACAAATGTTTTTGTATTACTGTGTATGGATTTTGGTGGTGTAGATTTAATGAGACTATGTGATGAGTGTGGCATGGTGCAAATGTTTACCTTCTCCTCATGACTGTCAAGTTCAGTCTTGGTTAGAGAGAGCTTTACCTCCAGTTTGGCTAGATAAGTGCATCTCTCACAGGTTGTAGTGCTGGGTGGTAGGAGGAGAAGGTTGTCAGTGTACATGAGGCAATTTCTACATTGCCTCAAGATGCCCAGATTCATCAGATAGACAGGAGAGAACACTGAGAGCTGATCCTTGGACATGCCTGAATAAAAAATGATTTTCCTCTAGATAAGTGAGGAAAGTGAGTACAAGAGCTGTTTTTCTCTAAGCAAGTGAGAAAAGTAAGTTCAAAAACTGTTTTCCTCTAGGTAATGAGGAAGATAGAGTGCTATAGTAATTAGTAGCTTGTTTAGTGCTTACAAGTTCTGAACAAGTGCTGAGCATGAACAAGCAAATTTAAGTGCTAAAACTAAGAATCTGTATCTGCACTAGACGAGTTACAGGACAGAAACAAGTGCAAATGCAGGCTTTCAAATCAGAAAGTTGAGAGAGATGGAAGAGATTACCCAAACAGCCAATAACTATAATTTCTGGGCCAGAACCACTCCTTATGTGGTAGACAGGTTACCTAGTGCTTACCACTCCCACTGATAAGCTAGAAGGCTTCCCACCAACACAGAAAGGCTTGGGGGGCTCAAAAGCTTACATACAGTCCTGGATACTACAAATCTGTATCTGGAACACTAGTTACAGGAAAGGTAGGAAACAGGCTTACAGTTTTTTTTAAGCTACAGGAATTTGCTATACCCCAAACCACTACAAGCCAATTAATATGTGAAGTACTGCAAACCACTTGTGACGACTGTGCCCTGGCCCAGCAATTAAGGAGCCTCAATCCTCACCACTAACACCAGGGAGGTCGTCTCCTAGAAGAGGAAAGGATAACTAATACACACAGTAAAGTACAATTTCCCTTAAGTGCACACAGAGATCACAGTCAGTCTGGGGCTGGTTGCTCCTTTGCTCACCAGGTCCTCAATAAGACTCACCACTGCCACAGCTATAGGGTCCAGGTTTTAGCCTAGCTGGGCAAGCCAAAACCTCCAGTACCCTCTCTATCCAACCAGTGCTTCATGCCCCTGCCAAGTAGCTGACACACCACACACACACTTTGAGATAAGTATTTATACAACTTCACAGACACTCCTGGGAAAGGCTGACACAGATTCTCCAGCTATGTCCCTTTACCCAGACTTTACAGTAGTAATTACTGCCATCACCCAACTAATAATATCAGCTACTAAAAGGCCTGTAAATGGGTGTCCAATTATTACTGTGCAATATTATTATCCAATGGTAGTATGACTAACAGTCAAGACTTACTTTAGAGTGGCCTATTACAATAACCTCTATAAATATGCAATGTACTCTAGAGCTTATCTCTACACAAACCAGCCACATGTAGAAGGCTTTAAAAATATTTAATAATAAACAATTAAAACACAAGACAAAACTACTACATCACAGAGATATCTAAGAGTTCAGAGATCACACAGAAACTTAAAGTAATACAGTTGAACAGGTCTGATTTTAAAGAAAAATACCTAATTAATCTTTACTAGCTTTAACTATTCCTACAAGAAATCACAGTGTTAAGACTAACATGTGAGCACAAGGCAGAGTGCTGATAAGTTGAATATCAAGATCAAAATGTTCCAGTCTCTTGTGAGAAATAGTATTTAAACATTACTGACAAACATGTCTCAAAGACCCTCCCAAATTATGTCATTTTTGACACTTAGGCTTTCCCAGCATTCATATTGCATCATCTTAACACCTGGTCTGAGTTCTCAGGCAACAAACTGCATTATTTAGCAATCTAACACCTGCACAGAAACTTCCAACAATAGAAGACATTTCACATGTATATTCTAACAGAAACTAAAGCAATAAAGCAATTCTGGTCATAAACTTTAGCCTTAAAACAATGGGCATGCAACCTTCATCCAACCACACTGGAGTCGAATTCTAACATGAAAGGGTCAAAGCATGCTTCACTGAGCCAGTAGAGTGCAATGTTGTCACATATTTTGCAGTTCCACATTTCACAGTATTCTTTACACTCAAGAAACATGCCTGTATTTTACATTTATTATCAAGAAAACATGCCTGTATTTTACATTTATTTATAAATGCCAAAATTATATATCAAATTCTATTTGACTAGGCTGGCAGCCTTCACCCATCTCTCACCAATCGTCACATCCATATTCACTAATATTCATATTTTCTTTTACATTGCTGTTTCTCATTACCATTGTATACATCAGTATGCAATATACCACAGCAAGTCAACCAGAAAATAAATCAGAACCATAGCTAGCTCTTCTGTCAAGGAGCCCAAACTGGTGGATATCCTCCTCCTAAACTTTAAGTTGGACAGAAAAAATCCTCTACTTGAAACTATAGAAAATTGCTTGCTGAAGATGTGACAAGCAGTTTGTCTTGCTACACTAAACTACCAGATATGACCACAAATATACTACTGACATTTCATGAGCAAATGCTGGTCTTGCATTACCAGACCACCAGGTCTTGCCAGTCACACCACCTGACAGCTTCAAAAAAAAAAAGTCCATCTCCTGAAGAAACAAAAACACTTTTCTATTCTGGAACTGTACCTACAAATTTAACAGACAAGTAATAGCTTCATAGGTGTATATTAGGTTGAAGGGCTAATGATGGCTAGGGCCCTTGTAAGCCTATCTTTGCAACCCAAATGTGACCCACAAATTTGATTTATATGGGGGTGATTTACTGACTGCCTCTGTCCATCAGAGACATAGGTATGAGACCAGGGGGGAATTTCTGATTACCCATCCATTGGTTCAAGTTGTGCTTAAATTAGGATAAGGAAGAACTGTGATGGGCAGGCTGTTGCAGAGATTGTGGCTTTTCCCATTTCTCTAAAAACATATCCTCCAACAGTCTCCAACTTATCCTATTTATGTCACAAGCCAAATTTAGATCTTTAATAACTTGCTATGGTTAAACTACTACATGCCGAGAGTTTCTTTTTTTTCCAGAAATTCCTTAATTTTGCCTCATATTTTTGCCCTGTTCCTCATAGAATTTATATCTGGTAAATTACCAAGAAGGATTAATGTCAGTAGTGTAGTGTTCAGAAAATGTATATTGCTGCAAAACTCTTCTTCTATGAACTTTTTAAAGTAATTGAGTGATACGTAAAATTGGTTCAGTTTTGGACTTTTGTTTTCCCATTATTTTGCGTGACTAGAATTCTTGAGCAAAGGAATTGAGAGGTACACCATTATTGCAGGTTTGGCATTCATATGCCTATAATTCTATAAAATGCCTCCAAAAAAACCTATCTTTAACTCTTAATGCTGCAATAACATTTCTCTTCTGTTGCATATATATGCCACATTCTTCCCTCAGTCTCTCCAATCTAGCTTCATGGGCCCAGACATAGAACTCCTGATCTCTGGCAGCTAGGCAAAAGCAGAAAAAATCAGAAGAGCATTATACGTAACAGTCTTGCCTATATTAAGATTTTTAAGTCTTACAAGTACTCTCTTTAGCTGATACTAACACAGCTGTGGGATGTCTGCAGTCTTAAATTCCTTCAACCAATGGCTGGGAGTATCCCTTTTCCTCCTCTGTAGGTCATTAAAATTATGCCTACATTGCTCGCCAGTGGGTGCGATACCAGTGGCACTGGATACAGCCTGGGCTAAACTATTCCATGCCTCAGACATGTACTGGGAGCCAGAATAGTCCACTGCAAAAGCCTTTGGCTGTGGTACTTTATGAGGAGTCCAATACATATCCTGGACTCCTGGAATCCCACCTCTGTTCCATAAACCTGGAACCTTCCTCAGTAATACCAGCCACATCTACCAGCAGATGTAAAGAAATGGAGACCAATACTTTCCTGACAATTCCAGTAATCACATTTACTTGGAGTGTGCACACCTGAGCAATGCATTTGCCCAATGGTAAGAGGAGACCTGCAGTGCCAAGCAGTGAGGAATTAAATAATTTCAATTGGAAGGTTAATCTGACACTTGACCTTAGTTTGAGGAGTATCTACTGATGTAGCCTAGAAATATATATTGGAAAATGGAAAGTAACTTTTAGGTTAGTTAGGTTTGCAGACATGCATTGGGGGCCTAAAAGTAATGACCTGACACATTTGTTTTTACCTTTATACAATGGCATTCATTTTTACACTATGAGATTCAAATCTAGGCATAAGGGACAAAAATATTTTGTTCCACAGAATTGACATTCCATTTTTGCCACTGCAGAAGTGCTGCTGAGACATAATCAGGAATCATGTATAAATACAGATGACAGTTTAAGCTGTTACACATGTATGTGTGTGACTTAACAAGGTTATTGAAAATAGTTCTAGTTCTGTATATGTGTTAGGTAAATGTGAAGCCCACAAAAGTCCAGAAATCAGAATTATGCTGACAGAAATATAGTACACAGTCTACCCTCTGTCATACATCTGAAAACTCAATAATTGTGTCTCATCCCTCATACATATAATTTATATCAGATCCACTATCTAAAGTGTTATAAGTGAGAGTAAATATAATGGGAAGAGGAACAACAGTATTAGAACCCAGGACCATGTATATGGTGGTCCTACACTTACACCAATTGCCACAATACAGTTGAAATGATACTTATCTATTTTTCAGTTCATTACTATAAACTGCACTGTCACAACAGTAAAAAGGTTGGACATCCTGTACTAGAACCTAGGACCATCTGTCCTCCAGCTCTCCACTTACATCTGCTGCCACAGAACTAGTTACATGACATTCACTTTTTACTAATCATTCTTAAGCTCTCTGTGTGAACCGCTGTGAAATGCCACTTATCAGGTTTGTGCAGTACTCAACGGAATTAATTGAAAATATCTGGTTTCTATTTTTGCCCGTCTGGATCCCGTATGTTTCCTGGGTGGTCCAGTTGTCAAGTTTGAGCAGTGCCACGCTTCATGCAAATGAGGAAAGCACAGCCAAACCTGACATTCATTTCCAACATTCCCAGGATTGCACTGAGCACCTCATTGTGCAAACACTGCCCCCAAAAACACAACAAGAAAAAAATAAAAAGGGACAAGTAGTTGAAATGAGGAAAATCAGTCTATGACATACATACTAGAAAATTTGGTTCAGATAAGATATTTTTACATAGATCAAGATCTGAACTCACTCCAGTAAACCTTCAGAACATAGGAAGGGTGCATTTTCCATCTTTACTACACAAACAGCTTTGCAGTCACAAACAGAAATCATTCTGCACACAATCAACTTCAACATCATTTACAATAATATGAAACCATGCAACTATTTAGTATTTTTAAATACAGTGCACTAAGTGATCACACAACCAGTTATAATTATTGCTTGCAAATATACAACTCTGTCTTACCTCTCTGTGTTTGTTGGTCATTCTTCACTTATCTGACAAGTAATCTGAGACATGCAGTCTGTAAACCATTCTATATCATTGGCCTTAAAATGTGCGAGGATATAAATTGAAAATAATATCATATGCAGTTGCCAACAAATGAAGGGGAGGCTGAATATTAATGAACACAACCTGTGAATTGTGTGACGCCTACTTATATTTCCAGCCTTACATCTAACACTTTGTATGTCTAATCTGACACATCTACTAGATGTAGGGCAGCCTGCAGTGCTGTTGTGTTTTCCTTCTCCCAACCATTAATCATTCATAGATTCATAGGTTGGTACTAGGCTATCAGCCCTAGGGTCTATACAAGCCTAGCCATAACAATTCCCTGGATATTTCTTCCCACAATATTTACTTCCCAGGAACCCTGTCTTCACAGTTGCAACCCTTTAAAAACAAGCACTGAGGGTATGCTTGCCCTATGTTTATATCTCCTACACAAAGTCAAGTATCTGGGATCCAGCAATTCTAATCAGTTTACACCTCATTTGCATCTTCACCATGCAAACAGCCCTGAATATACACCATATAAAAAGACAACAATGTAGCTAGACAAACTGGAGATAAGGAGACTTGTTTTTGTGGAGAAAATTGAACAGAGGCTATTACTTTGGGATATGTCTGCAGAGAGGATTACTGAATATCAGAAGGTATGCTTGCATTTTGTCAGCTACATACTGCATATGCTGGAATGTAATTAAGAAAAATTTGAAACAATGGCTTTTACACTTTTATC
This sequence comes from Protopterus annectens, assembly GCF_019279795.1. Classification (NCBI taxonomy): domain Eukaryota; kingdom Metazoa; phylum Chordata; order Ceratodontiformes; family Protopteridae; genus Protopterus; species Protopterus annectens. The sequence continues at coordinate 744,614,432 of NC_056726.1, forward strand.
TGTATGCATTATTTAGAAGTGTACTGCATTTGTCAAGGCATTTCACAGGTATACATGATTGCCAATACCTAGCCAATACCTAAAATGGAGTGCTCTGTGATAAATATGTACAAATGTTTCAGGGTTACTTTATTTGGAAGCACATTTTGCATTTCAAAGATGGTTTGTTAGCAAAATGTGTCATTTGCCAGTTTTTTGTGGTGGGCAAATCTGCATTCCTGTTATGGCACACACAAGGATATGTTGCTATTGTTACTCTCCTTTTTGTGTCATTTATTGTTCATATTTCAAATCTCTACACTGTTGCATGTTTCTCCAGTGGGCAATACTGAGATGCTAGCTGTTTTGTTTTATCTGGGAACAGTTATTTTGTAATTATGTGATACTTATGTGCATTATCCTACTGTTGTTTTAGGCCACTTAGCACTGTATCACCCAGACATCTCAATCCTTGATGGCCACCCTTCACTGATGCCAAAAATCAAATAATCTTTGATGCTTTTAGGCAACATGGTGCCTTTCTGCTTGAAAGGGGACAGGGAGATACTGCAAGCAGAAAGCAAATTTGGCAGCAGATTGTTGATGATGTTAATGCTGTGGATGGCCATGGCAGACCATATGAGCTGGTGCAGCATAGGACTACTGACATGATCACAAATGCATGGAGGACAGCAGCTGCACTGGTCCATGATTGCATGGGTACCAGGGAGGGCCTCCTATAGAGCCACCACTAACTCCAAATTAAGAGATCCTATCTACTGTCAGGGATCCAGACAGCTCCCAGGAAAGTGCAGAACAGCATGTTCTCGGCATCGGTGCAACAGTTCAGGGACAGCAAGCATGCCCTAGAATGAGATTTTAGGTAGGCGTTGGTATCTCTGTTGTTGAATGCTGTTGTATAGTGAAACAGTTGAAGTCAAAACATTACTTCTGTATCACACGATTGTCCTTGTTGGGGGTTGAAGATTGATACAGTTAACAACACATTCTGATTGAGTATCTTAGGCTGTAGTTGTCATCCAAGTTCTTGTTGAAAGTCTAGTTAATGGACATATAAAGGGATAAAAGGATTTCCCCCTGTGTTATTGTTTATTGTGATGATGTTGCCTTTACCTTTTGCTTAACTTCTTCCAGGACCATCTGGCTTGCAGAACATTACTTCATCTGCATATGGTAAGCCAAACATTTATATGAGTACTGATGAGCAATTTAAGGAAATATTTTAGCATGTGATGTTAATGCCAGAACTGTTGTGTGCATTGCTGTACAGTCTAACAGTGGCAGCACTTTTGTTTGTAAGTATATATTGGAGTATAGTAGTTTAAGCAATAAATGTTCCTGTATTTGTTGTTTTTATCACAGATGATCCTGACAGTGGAAGTGTGGGACTTCTACCACCTGAGGTCAGTGTATCAGCAGACTCTTATGATGATGGTGGCCAAACAGACTTGCAGTTTGGGGTTCAGAGGTTGAATCTGACACTGAGGTTGACATACAGCCATCCACTGCAATTCCATTAGACACAGCCAGTAGGCCTATGCTTACCTATTCCAGTGAGCCCTCAGATATTGGACAGATGGAGGTCAAGGCCATTGATCAGAAAAGTGTGGTTACTCCAGCTTCAGTGCCTGTTGGCTCTGGCCATAGCCAAAGTGAAAACGAGCTGCCATGCAGGAGGGTTGTTATGGGTGCTCAAAGGAGACCTACTTTCTCTCTTCCACCTGATCCAGGTATCTCTTCACATTCCACTCAATGTATGCTTAGGGCCATCATGAAGACACAGGCATGTTTCATAGATGCTCCAGAGAAATCCTTAGGGTTGTAGATGTGACACAGGCTGACATGCATGACTGCCTCCACCTTGTTGCTGATTCAATAGATTGGATGAATGACACTTTGGAATGAGGTGTGTCTGTGATGGAATTACCATTGTCTGTAATGGAACATCAGCTGGGAGGGGAACAGCATCCTCATGGGCATAGGTCAGCCACATCATCTACTGTTAGCCAGTGTGACCATGCCCGATCATGCTCCCATAGTGGCAGTACTTCCACTGCTCCATCAGTGGGTGAGCTGTCCACATCCAGATATGGCAGGCCATGGGATCATGGTCCTGGGCATACTCGAGTGAGGAGCTCATCCAGCAGATATCAGTTACATTCAGGCAGCAGCAGTGAATCTGACCATGGGTGTGGACATGCCAGTGCAACTCCTGGCAGAGCCAGTTCTCGTGGTTGGGGGAACAATGATGAACTGCCACCTCTAACATACATGGCTCATACCTGTCCAACATACCAAGAAGTAGAGCTAGCACAGAGCTTGGTTGTGTTCATGCAAACACTTACACACCAATTTCACCTGGAGGACCCCTACACACATGCACACACAACAGTTACATGGTTCAGCTGTATAGCTTAAAACTAATTTTGTCTCACTGGCCATTTGCTGGTTTATCCAAATGTCTGCCTGCTACTCTTTCTTACTCTCACACTCACTGACCTTTTGTGTCAGCCTAGGCTTCCTGCCTCTCCCCAACACCCTGTGCAAGTAATTATAACTGTGCCACATCCCTATTCTATATCTTTTGGATTCAGGGATACATACGCTTTGTGTCTGATGTCCAGGGTGCATAGTTGACTTAGTGCTTGCTATATCTGCATTTGTGATGTTGAACTGGTAATTGTAACTTGGACTTATATTGGTCTTAGAAAGTTAGACAGGTGATAGCATCAACATTTTCCAACTTTATTGTGAATGATCTTGTGTATCATTACTTTCTAACTTCTTTTTTTAAAGATTTTCAAGTACAAACATATGGTGCTAAACTGAGGTCATGCAATGACCATCACTACTTTTTAGAGGTATGACTGTGTGCATCTTTGATGCCTGAGACCTTCTACTTAATAATGTACACATATAAGTCAGATAAGTCTCTGCTGTCACATGTTAAGGTCATTTCTGTACAAATACCCCACTTTTTACTTGCTTACACTACTAAGTAACAAAAGGCAAAAATATGCCAGTCATTCATTATTCATATTATTACACAATATTCTCCAGGTTCAACAATTACTTTGTAAATCCAGCCGTAGCAACAGCTTTAGTTCAGGGCTGACTCTGTCTGATGCAAGCATTGCACAGCCAATACATGGGGATGTAAAGGCTGTGACAGTTGCCTGGCATCAATGTTACTATATGTATGTGCGTAAGAGGAAGGTACTAGGCCCTTAGGTGGTGAGTGAGTGTGCTATGCTTTGTTTCTTAGCCAATGTGAGGGCATATTGAGCATGACTATGTCTGCCTACACACACAGCAGCTGCTGCTTCCCCCTTTGACTTTTTACCTGTGTGCAGCTGTGGTGACCTTGGCAGTGGTGGCAAGATACATGCTCCTTATCCTTGTCGATCCTGCTGAAGCTGTTTTCTCAAGATTATGTTGTGTAGCATGGCACATACTGTGAATATTTCAGTACATGTCCATGGAATGTACTGCAGACCTCTCCCAAATGTATCTAGATGTCAAAAATAGACATCAGCAACCCAAACACTCACACTATGGTATTTCTGATTTGACTATGTCCCTCATTATGGCATTCTTCAGCAGGTATGTGTGCATTTCTGATGGGTGTCATCAGCCATGCTTCCAGTGCATAACCTGTATCAATCTACCCTAGTTATTATCTGATAGAGTTGGGAAGTGTGTCAGATATGTGAGTTGTGGTATCTGCCAGGATTGCCAGCACACACATTCAAGTTGATTCCTTTGGCATTACATTCAACTTGCTACTAAACCAGTACAGCTCTTGATGCCAAACAGCAGGACTAAACGCCTCCCAAACACACGTATGCTTGTTCTGGAAGTCAAAGACAAAAACAACAAGCTGCTACTAAGCCAACACAGTTCCTAATTCCAAGAAGCAGAACTAAATACCTCCAATAAGCACAGTCAGAGAGGTGAAACTCATCAAAGATAAACTCAGGTCTTTTTTAAATTCCAAAGGGATAAGCAGACAAAACGCCAATAAACGAATGACTTCAGTTTTATTAAGCACCACGATACTGCTTTTCGTCGGCGCCCTGCACCAACTTCTTCAGACTTTGAAAAATAACAACTCACACTTAAGTGCTGCTACATTTAAAGCCATTGCAAGCAAAGTGTTACAAAACACACCCTCCAATTACCTTAAAGCAACAGGCACAAGTAGCTTCAATCTAACTAAAATGTTCCTCTCCCATAAACACACAATATAAAAAGTTGTATATAATATAAAATATACAACTGTAAAACTAATACTGTTCCTTACATAGCACTTAAATAATGTAATTGACAGTTAATAATATTATAAAAGCACACTTACTTTGAACCAAATATGCATAATAAGACTGACACATTAAAATAAATAAAAAAGGCATGCCATAATATTTCAAATATTGATAAAAAGACATTCCATCTTCCAAACATGGTATAAAATATATATCAAGATCGCTCAGCCGGTCCTATGTCCAAATCACACCCGATGTTATACCCCCCATGCATCATCTTTCCAAACTCCTCAGCTTAAGGACACAGCTGATAGATAACATACTATTGAGGCCGGGGTGATGGTAGGCTTCAAGTCTCAACTACCACATAAGCTCCTTCATTTCTAATTTCAGGGATTCTACCCCCCCCAATTCACATAGTTCAACTGGTCAATGATCATAAATGTAAAATCATGGCCAGGGTCATTGTAGACATGACTTGCTAGGGCATTCTCCAGTTTAATCTTCTTCATGGCATATAAATGCTTGTACATGCGTTCATACAATCTCCTGTCTATCTTGCCCACATAAAAAGCTGGGCATGATGAACAAGAAGCGAGATACAGCACGTGTGTCGATGCACAATTGTATCTCCCTTTGATAAGGTACTTGGTGTCCCTAATCATGAAATATGTGCCCAACCTCACATATCTACAATGTTTGCACATATTGCACTTATACATGCCAGCTCTTGGAGTCATGTTGCCACATTTCCTTTCTAACATGTTCTTGATATTCAGACCCCTCCTGAATGTAATCTTCGGGGCCGACCCTAAATTATTGGGTCCTGTTAGTTCAGTTGGCAACAAACCCCAATTTTTCTGGATGATGGACACTATAGGTCTAGCATCCATGCTAAAGGTAGTAATGAAACTGCAATGGTATACACCTCTAAGTTGGCTGTCACTCCTAGGGTAGCTATTCTCCGAGACAGAGTGACCCAAAATGGGTTGAAAATAGCCCATTTCCCTTTTGGATCTAACCTCTAGACACAAATCCACAACCAACTCCTCAGGGTAGCCCCTACATAAAAACAAATTTGTTTCAACCGGCACTCTTCCTGGAAGTCACCATCTCACGAGACCATTCTGGCTGCCCTCACAAATTGGCCTTTTACTATTGATCTCTTCTGGAAGGCCAGATGTTCACTATCGAAGTGCAAATAAGAATTGGAAAAAGTGGGCTTGCGATGAATTTTGCCTAAAAACTGGTTCTGGTTGCTGTCCTTGAATAATTCCACATCTAAGTATGCTATTCTTTCTGTGTCAAAAGTAGAGGTAAACTTTAAGATATCCGTGGACTTGTTGAACATCTCCACCAGGTCATTGACCACCGCCTGGTTGCAATGGACATAGATGATTATAACAACAGAATGTCAGCAATTTTGTCTTCTGAAACTTACCAAGAGGTGTCCAAGAATGAGTTGAATGGAAATCTGGCAAGAGTTCGGTCTTATTATGAAGACATGTTTATTAATGAATCCATTGATCAGGAAATTTTCAACTTCATTTACTGTGCATTGCCTCGAGTACCTGTCTTGTTCGGGAACCCAAAAATCCACAAAAACATTAGAGACCCTCCCATGCGCCAGTTGTTGAGTGCTAGAGGGAGTGTAACATACGCAGCAGCCAAAGTTGTGGATCACATTCTAAACAAATATGTGGCTAGTGAATCATATATTTATAAAGATTCCTGGTCCTTTTTGGGGAAGGTGAAAAACATTTCATACAGTCCTGATTACCACTTTCTGATGGTAGATGTTGTTGACCTGTACTCATCCATTCCACATGATGTAGCGGTGGAATGGATTGAGTTGGAAATGACCACAAAGCAGGCACCAGCGAGTGAAACTTCAATAGTAAAAGACCTATTGGACATCATTTTAATATGTAACTACTTCTCCTTCAATGATAGATGGTTCCATCAGTTAGTTGGAGTCCCCATGGGCTCACCATGTGGGGCGAGTGTGGCCAACTTGGTCATGGCCCATTGGGAGAAGGAATTTGTATTCACTAACTCTATCTTCCTAGAACGAGTATCCTTATATACCCGTTTCTTGGACGACATTTGTATCATTCTCAAGGGCGACTCTTCGGTGGCCCATGACCTGGTGGAGATGTTCAACAAGTCCACGGATTTCTTAAAGTTTACCTCTACTTTTGACACAGACAGAATAGCATACTTAGATGTGGAATTATTCAAGGACAGCAACCAGAACCAGTTTTAGGCAAAATTCATCTCAAGCCCACTTTTTCCAATTCTTATTTGCACTTTGATAGTGAACATCGGGCCTTCCAGAAGAGATCAATAGTAAAAGGCCAATTTGTGAGGGCGGCCAGAATGGTCTCGAGAGATGGTGACTTCCAGGAAGAGTGCCAGTTCATATCAAATTTGTTTTTATGTAGGGGCTACCCTGAGGAGTTGGTTGTGGATTTGTGTCTAGAGGTTAGATCCAAAAGGGAAATGGGCTATTTTCAACCCATTTTGGGTCACTCTGTCTCAGAGAATAGCTACCCCAGGAGTGACAGCCAACTTAGAGGTGTCTACCATTGCAGTTTCATTACTACCTTTAGCATGGATGCTAGACCTATAGTGTCCATCATCCAGAAAAATTGGGGTTTGTTGCCAACTGAACTAACAGGACCCAATAATTTAGGGTTGGCCCCGAAGATTACATTCAGGAGGGGTCTGAATATCAAGAACATGTTAGAAAGGAAAGGTGGCAACATGACTTCAAGAGCTGGCATGTATAAGTGCAATATGTGCAAACATTGTAGATATGTGAGGTTGGGCACATATTTCATGATTAGGGACACCAAGTACCTTATCAAAGGGAGATACAATTGTGCATCGACACACGTGGTGTATCCCGCATCTTGTTCGTCATGCCCAGCTTTTTATGTGGGCAAGATAGACAGGAGATTGAATGAACACATGTACGAACATTTATATGCCATGAAGAAGATTAAACTGGAGAATGCCCTAGGAAGTCATGTCTTCAATCGCCCTGGCCATGATTTTACATTTATAATCATTGACCAGTTGAACTATGTGAATTGGGGGGGACAGAATCCCTGAAATTAGAAATGAAGGAGCTTATGTGGTAGTTGAGACTTGAAGCCTACCATCACCCCGGCCTCAATAGTATGTTATCTATCAGCTGTGTCCTTAAGCTGAGGAGTTTGGAAAGATGATGCATGGGGGGTATAACATCGGGTGTGATTTGGACATAGGACCGGCTGAGCGATCTTGATATATATTTTATACCATGTTTGGAAGATGGAATGTCTTTTTATCAATATTTGAAATATTATGGCATGCCTTTTTTATTTATTTTAATGTGTCAGTCTTATTATGCATATTTGGTTCAAAGTAAGTGTGTTTTTATAATATTATTAACTGTTGATTGCATTATTTAAGTGCTATGTAAGGAACAGTATTAGTTTTACAGTTGTATATTTTATATTATATACAACTTTTTATATTGTGTGTTTATGGGAGAGGAACATTTTAGTTAGATTGAAGCTACTTGTGCCTGTTCCTTTAAGGTAATTGGAGGGTGTGTTTTGTAATAGACTTTGCTTGCAATGGCTTTAAATGTAGCAGCACTTAAGTGTGAGTTGTTATTTTTCAAAGTCTGAAGAAGTTGGTGCAGGGCACCGACGAAAAGCAGTATCGTGGTGCTTAATAAAACTGAAGTTGTTTGTTTATTGGTGTCTTGTTTGCTTATCCCTTTGGAATTTAAAAAGACCTGCTTCAGTGAGTTTGGCTATCTGGCTGAGTTTATATTTGATGAGTTTCACCTCTCTGACTGTGCTTATTGGAGGTGTTTAGTTCTGCTGCTTGGAATTAGGAACTGTGTTGGCTTAGTAGCAGCTTGTTGTTTTTGTCTTTGACTTCTAGAACAAGCATACATGTGTTTGGGAGGCATTTAGTCCTGCTGTTTGGCATCAGGAGCTGTGCTGGTTTAGTAGCAGTTTGTTTTTATTACATTCAACTTGGCAGTTAATAGATGTTTTTTATTACATTCAACTTGGCAGTTAATAGAGTGAAAACCCTTTCTATTAATGTAGACCCTTTCCTGTTCCACTGGTGTTCCCCTGGTGGTGCCTTAATTTCTACATGTGTGCAATCTATGGTAGCCAGTACTTTAGGGTAGTGTGCTACAGTGTAGATCTCCTGCCTATTTCTAGTCCAATCCTTAGGAGTACAGGGAAAATATATGTGGTCACTAGCATGTTGGAGCATAGCATTCAAGATTTGATGCAGTATCCTGGATGCTGATGCCTGTGACACCCCCATCAGGTCTCCTGTTGGTGTCTGAAATGTACCTGTGGCTAGGATTCTAAGTGCTACACATACATTTGTCTCCATTGGGATTGGTTTGTCCTGAATTGAGGATGACATAGGTTGCAGAATTCCTGTAGTGTGTCTCTATCCATTCTGTAATACTCTACAATTTCTTCATTATGTAGGTTGTAATAAGTTATCCAGGGTCTGAAAACTTTTCTCCTTCTTGACGATGGACTGTTATCAGCAGCAGCAGCAGCAGCATAGACTTCAGAATGTTGCACATACAGATGACTTAAAGCAACAGCAGCCCCTAACATTGTTTCTATGCAGACTCCTTTCCATGGTTGTATTACAATATTTATTTATTTATTTGACATTTGTTGACCAGGTATGTCCGTCTGGGCATGTGCCCTTTTTCAGATGCGCCCGGGGGAGAAACGCCCCAGAGTAAACATAAAATAGCAATTAAACAATGAGTAATACAATAGGTAGATATTAGTGTAACAAATAGTGCAAGTTAAACATTTGCAAAACCAAAGTCAAATAGTGCTCTACTTGACAAGTAAAAAAGCATAAAACAAAGGGGCGTCTTAGTACAAATAGAGCAAGGGACGATATTCTAAATACAGATGATTAAGTCAGTACACAGTAACAATGTTGTAGAAAATATTTCAGAGGAAATATATGGAGGTCAATTATAGATAGAGAAGAGATATTAGTGAGGATAGAGGTGTAATGGAGAACTGGGTTAGAGCAGGGTGAACAATCAGGAGAGTTTGGAATTAGTTAATAGAGAATATGACTAAGGAAAGAGAGACAGAGAGATTAAGGAGGAAAATGAAGAATAAGAATTAGAAGAGTGGACAGGAGTAGGAGTGAGGTAGAGAGTAGTAGAAATGTTATTATAGTACACAGAAGGTTAGGAGGAAGATGGATGTTAGTAGGAAAGGAAGGAAGTGGAGAGGAAAGTGAGGAAGGTGAAGAAAAGCAGGTGGAAAATGAGGAAAGGTGGGAATGGGGAGAGGAAGAAATATTTAGGCGGGGTAGTTACACTGACATTTCCTTGAGCTAAATAGATATTGTTGGAGAGCTGTTTTAAAAGCTTGGGCATGAGTGATATTTCTAAGAACCAAAGGAAGCTTATTCAATGAGACAGCTGGAGGGTAGCAGTAATGGTTTTGTCCATAAGATTTATTTGGCTTGTGAATCTGTAAGAGGCATTGGCCAGCACTTCTAAGGGAGTGAAGTGGATTATAGAGAGAGAGAGAGACAAGAGAAGATAGACTGGGGCAAGAAGAGAGCTTATTAAGGATGGTGCAGATTATAAGAAGTTGAGAGTTGCTGAGTTGGTTAGGAAATTCTAACCAGCTTAAGATTCTGGAGCGCAAGGTAGGGATGAGATTTACGTAGCATGTTAGCAGAAAATCTGGAAACTTTGTTATATGTAGTTTTAAATTTAGATAGAAGAGAGGACTGTAAGTTAGTTAGGACTTGGGAGCAATATAGGAGGTGGGGAAGCAAATAGACCTGGGAAAGTGAGATTCTAGAGTTAGTGGTGAGGAACTTTTTATTTCTATAAAATAAGCCAAGCTTTTGGTGGATTTTCTTTATACGGTACTGTACAAGGTGGGTAAATGTAAGTTGGTCATTAATGATTACACCAAGCAGCTTAGTGTGGGGTTCAGTTGAGATGATGGTGTTGTTTAGATAAATGGTGAAAGATTTTAAATCATGTAGAGTTTTGGGTAAGAATAGAAGGAGTTTAGTCTTTTTGGGGTTAAGGATGAGTTAGTTGTTAGAAAGCCAAGTCTCAGTGAGGTTAAATGAGGTTTGAGTGAGGGAAAGCAGATCAAAGGGGTTGTCAGCAGTGATAATGATGGTGGAGTCATCTGCATATTTTATAAGGGAAGGCTGAGGACAGGGTGTATTAAGTTTGTTAGTAAATATGTTAAAAAAGAAAGCCCAAAATGGACACCCATTTTAACTGGGAGAAAGGGAGATAGGGCTGTGATCCATTTAACTGATTGCTGTCTGTTAGTAAGGTAGCTGGTAAACCAGGAAATAGTGGAAGAGGAGAGATTTAGTTGAATTAGGAGGATAGAATGGGAGACAGGGTCAAAGGCTTTGGAGAGGTCTAAGAAGAAGCAGGACACACATTTATTATTGTCTCTAACAAGGGAAGTGAAGTTAGTAAAGGAGATATGAGCAGTAGTGGTGCTATTGTGAGGGTGAAAACCATGCTGAGTGGGAGTAATGAGGTATTTAAGCATGAGATAAGACAAGATTTGTTTATAAACACAGTTCTCAAGAATTTTGGAGAGTGGAGACTGAATGGCGATTTGGCAGTAATTAGAGAGTTCTACTGAGTTGCCTCCCTTGTGAATTGGAATAGTGTAGAATTTTCAACAGAGAGTTGGAACAAAGGATTTGTGGACAGAACGGTTGAAAAGAATGGATACAGGATAAGCAATGGAGTCAGCTGCTAACTTTAGAAAATGTGAAGGTATGTTGTCTGCTGATGCAGAGCATGGTTTATGTTTGCTAAGAAACTGTAGCTGGTGGCGATGGGACTCAGTGAGAAAGGAGAGTTTTACTGTGGGTGTATGCTGAGAAGTGGGAGATAGGTAATGTTGGGAGAAGGCATGAGTTTGCGTATGGTATCAATAAAGTAAGTATTAAGGATAGAAGCAGTTTTTTGGGGTGTGTTATTAGGACAAGGATTGGGTGTTGAGGGCTTGTCAGGGTGGAAAATATGGTTGACAGAATGTAAGAATTTTTTAGGATTTTTAGTTTGAGTGGTTAGGGGAACTTGAAAGAATTTTCTTTTGTCGATATTAATATGTTTTTTGGATAGGTTACGGAGTTCCCTATATTTCTGGTAATGAATGGGAGATTTGTTTTTTTGCCAGGGTTTCCATGCAGAATCTCTATTTAGGATGTGAAATCGAGTTGTCTTAATGAGCCAGGGTGAGCAATATGATTTAACTCTGACTGTTCTGGGAGGGGCAAGGGAGTTAAGAAGATGGAGTTGAAGTGATCAACAGCATCATCTAAAGGTAGTTCAGAGAGAATGGACCAGTTGATAGCAGAAAAATAACTGTTGAAAGTAGCAGAGTTGAAGTTTGTTCATTTATGGCACTCTTTAAGCTTGTGGGGTCTAGTGATATGGAAAGAGAATCTTTGGACACGGATTGATGATTGCATCTGGCAGGGATTTAGGGTTATGGTAAAGGTTGGGGTGGGAGAGTATGATCCAGTCCAGTGTAGAACTGGTATTTGTAGATATATGATGAAAAATGGGAGAGGAGATAAGCTGGGAAAATCCATATAGATTAAGGCAGGTGGAAGGGGAGTCAGAGTATAGGGTAAGCCAGTTAATACTGACATCTCCTAATATAATAGTTTCATTAGGAATAGTGTCAGCCATCCAGTGAAGGATCTGTTCATATAGGAGTATATTGTCTCTGGGTGGAATATAGATGGCAGCTATAGTCATTGTCCTGTGGTTATTTAGCTTGCAGTTAGCAAAGATGCGTTCTGCTGGGTGAAAATGGGAGGGAGGGTTGGTTAGGGGGAGTAAGGTTAGCAGGTCAGAATACATAATTGCAACATGTCCTCCTTTTTTGTGTGTTCTATCAAGTCATAAGATATTGTAGCCTGGGGGGGGGACTCATTGTCAATGCTGTGTGGTTTTAGCCAGGTTTTAGAGAGAGAAATAATGTTAGGGGAGTGCTGAGATATCAATGAATGAAATTCAGTTATTTTGTTAAATATGCTGTGAATTTTAATGGAGTAAAAGGAGAGTTGTTTGAAATTAGAGTTTGGTAGTTGCTGGAGAGTTGGAGTAATGTCATGATAGGAAGAAGAGATGTTGTGAGGGCCTGGGTTAGGGTGAATGTCTCCAGACAATAGAAATGTGTTCCAAAGGTAGAGGAGGACTAATTAAGTGGAGTGAGGAGTAACTAATTTCAGTTTAAATTTATGACATGGAGTTTTTTGGGAGGAGTTTAATTTTGTGGATGGAGTGATTGATGCAGGAGAAGAGAGTGGGTGATACAGGGGGGACAGTAGAAGGTAAGGATGTCAGTTAAATAAAAGGAAGTTGGGGAGTTGGGTTGAAGATTGAGTTGAGTATGATAAAATGTAAGGTGGGATAGGATGGAAATAAGAAAGGTCAAGAGGTAAAGGGTAAGAATAGTAAGGAATAAGGATATATACAAATACATATAAAATAGGCTTTGGAATTTGCAGAAAAAGCCAGCGCTGAGTGTACACAGTTGCTTTATAGCTTTTATAGCTTGGTGAATAGCTCCTCCATCTTGGAGTGGTTGATTATCATACAATTCAGCTGTTTATGCCGTGATTTGCATGCCATGGTGTTTACTTTGTTTGAACGGCTGTGCATGGCTCTACACACTATGTAGAGCTGCTTTCTGTATCCAAAATGGTATGCTACTATGTGCATGTTGCAGCATGATGCATGCACACTGTAAACAGGCCATGCTTTATTGAATTTGGCTGAATGACTGTGTCACTGATTGCTGATTGTGTTCAGAATTCCATATGTGATACCTCTTCCATTTTCATGCCTGAAAATATTGTGAACAACACAATAAACTGCAAGACTAGCAGCACAGCCATTTTTTTTCCTTGTCAGCAACAGGAAATGATAAAGCCAAGAGGTACAGGATGAAGATATTTTGCTGACGTTGTATAGAACACTATTGCTGTAATGCAGTCTTAGCAGGTTACTGACACTTTTTTTTTTATTTCAATGTAGATTCTTACTTTGATTTTCTTTTGTAGCAGAGGGGTCCACCATTGCTCTGCTTGGAACTAATGTAACAAGTCAGATCTCTGGTACATTTCACTGAAGAATCTGTTAACAAATTCAACTTAGAAACTTCATCTGTTCTCCAGCATATGTTGGCTGAGTCTGAAAATCAATCAAGCACCACTCCTTGTTTGCAGTTTCAGCATTATGGGTTGCATCTAAATAATGAAAATTATAAATCTGGTCCAGTATAACACTTTTTGTTGGAAGAATGTGCTATTAAGTAATTAAATCAGCATTGTGATATTCAGAAACCTTTACAGAAAATTAAGGCTGCATTGAGCCTTTTCACTGGGGGTGATGAATGGACAGTTGTTGTTCTTCTTTCGGCTTTTCCTGGTTAGGGGTCGTCACAGCGGAACTTCGGTCTGCTAATTATTGGCAGTAGTTTTTATGGTGCCAAGGTGCAGCTCAATGCCCAACCTTCAATGAAGGCACACCCATTTACACATGTCTTTTGAATGACACTTGACTGCAGGGAGGACTTGCAGACTCCACACAGAAGGCGGTCCAGCAGAGAATCGAATGAGAGAACCTCTTGCTGTGAGGCGACAATGCTACCACTGCACCACCGTGGCTGGGGTGATGAATGGACAGTTAAAACATGCTAATCAAGGTTATGTGAAAGTCAGCAGGCATGTTGTTCAATATGCTGGACAACTTAAATATTGCCATTTTGTGGGAAACTGAGACATTTTAGCCACAGGTGTCATGATTAATTCTGCACAGAGTCTAAGCAACAGGGTAATAATAGTGCTAAATGTGAAAAAAATGTACATGATGCGATAACAATAAACATCTTGGGGTTGATTACCCTAAAAATAATGTAGTAGATAATGATAAAGTAAGTGAAACATCTGATTTAAACGCTTTTAAGAAATAGTGTTTTTCATCTTGACAACACTCAGCCTAAAGTGGAAAGAGTTGTTGATTAGAAATCAACTATAAAATCTGTTTCAGAAATAAATGTAAATGTGCATTCTGAGGAAGAATGTACATTCAGTGATAGTGACAAAGGAGAATTGTCTCCCAACCAAACAGTTTTTAAAAAGTGGAGAATCCAAAGCAAAAAAGATGGTTTAAATGAAGGGATAGGCCTCATACATGAAAATATTAACACATAACTTGACTTGCTGGATTAACCTTGTTAAAAGAAGAAGCATAACCCAAAAGGCTTAAAAAATTTCTGTTGTGATATATGTTTATTACAAGATGTTTGAAGAGTTTCTTTGATGGAACAAACATTTTAGATGCATATTTACATAGCATAAAGTATTGGTCATTTGACATAGATCTCTTTTCTCACCTAGTAACGCTGATTCTAAATGGAGAAATTAAAATATTATATATTAATGTGATATATTATAGCTAGGTATCAATACTAGATGCACTGTATCAAAGACATTGATGAATAATAATAAACTTTAATGCATATATACTAGTTCAATTAAAAGAAAACATTAGTGGGATAGTTTAGAACCATGGTTGAAATTTTAGGGAATTTTTATTTAGGATGGAGACTTTAGTTTTCTTTATGATCAAAAGAAAACCCCCCAGATTCACGAATCCTCCGTGTAAGACCTAATAAGTCTTACTCGGAGGCTGCAGTTGAACGGTATGATGTCAGCGTGCCATGAATATTCATGAGGGCACGCTGACTCAACCGTAAGTCTTACACGGACCGTGTAGGAAAGCAGGGGGCGTGTCTGACTGCCGAGCAGTCTAAATGTCCACGCCCCTGCAAGAGTTGGAAAAGTAAAATGAAAACACACAAGAGTGAGTCCGCTCAAATGTCCTTGCACCCAACACCACACTCCCTGACATTGTAAACCCCCATCACAGTTATAAAAAGTAAAACATTAATTTTATTTTTTTTAAATTCCCGAAATAGCTGCCCATATTTGCACGTGTGTGCGCGGGTCTGCCTATTGCTTAGCTGCAGTTAGCAATTCAGACATGGAAGAGCATTAGAAAGAATGTTTATGCAAATCACACCAAATAGCAATAGCATAATGGTAGAGCATTCACACAAAGAGGAGGCATTCACGGTTCGAGTCCCACCACTCCCCTTCTTATTTACGTTTTAAATCAGTATATGAAATAATACCTGACATATATGATTAAAATATTAGTAAAAAGCAGTGAAATGACTTATGTATCAGTGAAGAAAATATATATTTTTAAAGGATCCTGATATATAATTGGCCGCAGTTAAGCAGCGCTTTACTCAGCGCAATAGAGTTGCCCATAGTTAAATAGCATTTTAACCAGCGCAATAGAGTTGCCCAGAGTTAAATAGCACTGTACCCAGCACAATAGAGTTGCCCAGAGTTAAATAGCGCTGTACCCAACACAATAGAGTTGCCCATAGTTAAATATCACTTTAACCAATGCAATCTGTTTGCGCAGATGTGCGCACGCCAACCAGGGCACCATAGGGCAACGTGGAGCAACTTAGAGCAAAGTTGCTTAAACACAGCCACACCCCCTAGCCTGTCTGGACAGTATTAAAATAAAATGAATGACAAGGTTCGAACCCAGGACTCTGTGCACCATAATCAAAGTACTGAACCACTAAGCCATGACAGCTTAGGAGAAACAGCCACTGTTAACATACATATACTTAGAAATGGTAGATTAACCATTACTAAGTAGGTCTGCAGTCAACCGAGAATTTTCAAAAATGGCCAATCACAAAAAAGTGCGGGAAATGCGGCATATATAAGCCCCATAGGCGGGAATACTCACCACAACTGATTGTAGCTCACATCTGCAGTTAGAATGGCTGGTGCTGGAGAGGGTACACGCTTCCGAGCACAATGTTGGGGCATCGAGTAGTCGAAATACATGGTTTGGCTCCTTGTCCACCATCATGAGTCAAGACTCCTGCAGGGCCAGTTCCAAGTGACGGAGTACAAAGCAGAGGCTTGGAACCGGTTAGTTCATGACCTCACCAGTGCCACAGGCGTTCCTTGGACTAGTGAGCAGGTCCGTCACCACCATGCAGACCTGAAGAGATGGAAGCAGGACCATCTGAACCAATGGATACAGGAGGCCCGTGGGATGCAAGATGCCCCACAACTGAGTAGGTAGCCGTGGAATGCAGTATGTAAGAATTGATAATTGATTCTGTGTAATGGATAGGTATGTCTCAATATTCCTTCATTTACTTCACAGCTGCAGGTGACCGTGCTGCGAATCAGCAAGCCTATGCAGATAGGCTGCTAAGGCTGCACCACCAGGCAGGTTAGTGATTATTCTGCGTGTATTGTTATATAAAATAGGAGAGAGAGCATGAAAGAAAGTGTTGTAGTCCAATAATACAGCCATAAAATGCCCTGAATAAGTCCTCTGCATGTACTGTCATATAAAAAAGTCAGAGAACCAGAATAAAAGAGTGTAGTAACCCATTAAGAAAGGTAAAATATGTCCAGAATAATATCTCTGCAGGTACTGTCATATAAAATAACTGAGCGAGCCTGAAAAAGAGAGTTCTAACCTATTAATAAAGGTATAATATGTCTTGAATATGTCTTCCATATGCACTGTTATATCAAATAAAGGAGCGAGCCTGTGGAAAGGTGTGTAATGTAATTAATAAAGGGATAAAACCTGGAGTGTGTCTGTGTCACTTACTTTGAAATGTTGTTGTACCCTTGCAGTATACAAATAGTACTATTTTAATAACTGCAGGCAACCCAGAGTTGTGCAGTCCCATCTAAAGTGGGTGATGGAAGTGCTAGTAGCTGTGAAGCATGTATACAGTCCTCAACAGTCACTTACTGGCTGGCATGTATAAGTAAATCTGGCACATGTGTAGCATATTAATTTGTTCCCCAGAAATGTGAGTGTGCTTCAAGAAATGCAGGGTTCTGTACAAATTGAAGTGAAAATGTCATGTGAAAACATCCAGATATGTAGATAAAGAAATATAAATGAAATCAAGAAATATGTAGCAGTAACATCTGCATCATGGACAGTTAGTATGTCAGATATAGGTCAGGTATATATTGAACTAGCCAAACCCATTACACAACCTAATGCATGTTGGCAATTGTAATAATACATGTAGGGGATATACACTTGCAGTCACTAGGAATGTAGTGTAGACTAAAAGTACTTATAAGATGTTAATCGAGGTTTCTTTCTACACCCTAGTGTATGTGCATAAACCATGCAATTCCACACCTCAATGGGTATGTGTAATCTCAAATATTTCTTGGGACATATGTCCTTTTGTTCTATAAATATTTGCATTCACTTTGATGCATGTGCCCTGTTCAAACACCACAATCATGGTGGCCTGTTGCTACTAATCATCCCTGCATGCTGTTGGAATATCCACTGTCGTTCAATATATGCATGTGTTATGCTTGCTGTTCAACTGATGGAACCTTGGGGTGTTGGATTAATGGGAATATTACTGCATGCTGTTACAACTAATCTGGAATGCTGTTGTTTATGTTGTAATTAAACACACCTAATCACAGAATGTATGGGAAGGCCGGTCCCAGCGGACCCACCTGTCCCTCCTCAGCTGGCGAGTGCACCTGGCACCAGCAGGTCCGGTGCCCAGCCCGGGCTCCCCTCCTCCGTTGGTCCTGTGTCACCTTTGGGTGGAAGTGCTGCAGGGGATGGGGCTCATCCCCCCATGCAAGCGTGGGTGGAGAAGGACCACCTTTCACCCTTCGAATGGTCCGGGCTGAGGTGCGTAGGGAGATCCAGTGTTCATTCGCTGATCCCCTATGCCAGCTCGAGGCAAGAGTGGCGCGTCTCACAGGTGAGCCTGCCCATCCTACTCAGCCCCCAGCACAGCCACCCTGGGGGCTGTGAAGGTGCAGTGGTGACTGCCCGTGGGTGGGGATCTCAGTTCCACTGTTACCATCTGTGGGCTCATGGGCTTACGATTTCCAAACACCCATCCCCATCAATTGTGTTCACCCACCCCATGTGTCATACACCGCCCCTGTATGCGTCTTGTTTGTCTTGTCTGTTAACCTCCCCAACCTACCTCCCCAAACATACCTACTTCCTCTACCTCACTTTCCATTCTCACCTGAAAAAAAAAAAAAGGGGCAATCTGTACCCACAAAAAAATTACTTCCCATACATAGCTGCCTATTTTGCACAAATGTCCGCTGGACATGTAAACTGATAATTATAATTGGCAGTACAAAAAACTTTGTTGTCCTCACCCCTCTCCCAGGGGTGGAAGGTTTCAAATATCACTCCAAACTTATTGCATATGTACAGCTGTTGCTGGTAAAGAAATGGGCAGCTATGGACCTTCCCTGCACCCATCCTGCACATCCCGAGCTTGTTTACCTATTGTCTGTCCCCCTTTGTGCCCCCTTTTCACCACTTTCCTATCTTCCCATTTTCTTTTCTTTAAAAGAAATTAGTGAGGGGGTTAGTGGGAGTAAGCACTTTTAAGCAGTAGTAAGCAGGTTTAAGTGAGTGTGCGCATGTATGCGCTTAGCTAAGTGTCACGCAAACCCACACAAACCCACTTAAAAGTGCCTTAGTCACTCTATGTCAGGGCCCATGTTCTGCTCAGCAGCAAAACAGAAAACCTCTGCCAGTTTTGAACCCCAGACCATTGACACAATAGACTGCATGAATTACCACTAAGCCACAGCAGATATACAAATAAATTGGTGCTGAAATAAATATATCATACATTACAATGAGGGAATGTAAATGGAAATTAGGAATGGCATAACACAAATCCTGTTCTGTTCTGTTCTGCTGTTCTGTGTTGAGCAGCCTGTGCAAACCACAAACTGTTCAGAAGTGAGTAACTTAATAATTATAGTATAGCAGTACACAAACAGTGCATGTGCCACAGGAATACATTGCAATAACCGCATTTGTATGGCAGTTAATTGTCTAATTCAGAAAGAAAGTACATACTCCCATGTATCCTGTGTTAGCATTTGGGGGGGTGAGTACATGTCTACACTGAAAAGTGTGTACTGGAAGCAGCAACATTCAGGTTTGAGTACAACATGCATATCACTGGCTACAACCCTAGCTTCAGATAAGAGACAAATACCAACCTTCTGACTGACACAACCGTGTCCAGAGCAAACAAGCATGGGCCCCACCTTGGAAAGCTGAAAGGGCTATGCCTACCTAACCTAGCATTTTATAGCAGTTGGCTGCAATCACAGTGAGTACTGCAATCACCACACAGCAGGCTGCATACAATTACTGAATGGTGGGCAGCAATTGGTGTAGAGGCTGTCACATGCACATGTGCAGATACCTAGAAAAGCAGGCTGTACCTGCTGTCCATACATGCAATAATATCATTGCAGGAACAGGGAGATAGAGAGCGAGAGAGAAACAGAGACACAGAGAAAAGAGACAGAAACAGAGACAGAAACAGACACAGAAACAGACAGAGAAATCCCAAAACAAACAACCAAAATTAAAAAAAAAAAAAAAAACAACAAAACTGTAACAACAGACGGAGCAGGGAAAACAAAGGTAAGGTATGTAAGACATATGTATATGCCAGCATGCACTAGATGTTCCTGAAGAGTACTCTACACACTGCAAATCATCCATATGTGGCAGCAGTACGTATCCATCTGTATCTGCACATATGCATAGGGCAAGGGACATACTGCAACTGTGAGTGAAGGGTGGACACATATATGTCGTTGAAGGTTGTTATGTGCATATATCTATGTAGGTTGTAGTGTGAGGCATAGAAAACAGCATGCAGTGCTGATATACGTCATGTGGTGGTTGAACGCTGTGGGACTGATTTGTCAGATCTGCTGTGTTACAGCCAGTGAGACCTGCTAAAGCTACATGGGCTGAGGACACCAAAATGCATTTTGCACAACACTGTGCAATATAATCACATAACTGTACATCCCACAACTGTTGCATATGTGATATCCCTACCCTGAAAGGTGGACTGTACATGTGCCTATATGTACAGCAATGGATGTGTACATGTATGTGTATGGATATGTATATATATATATATATATATATATATATATATATATATATATATATATATATATATATATATATATATATAGATATATATATATATATATCTATATATATCTATATATCTATATAGATAGATATATATATATATAGAGAGAGAGAGACACGGGGTCATATGTACTGCAACAGGTGTGTGGTGACTAAGGCATGGACTATAGACAAGTGCCATTCCTCCTTTCCAAAACACTGTACCCATTAACTACCACATAGGTAGAAATCTACCTAACACTGAAGGTGCGAGATGGGAACATGGGATACAGGTGGACAGTAGCCTCCCCTTTGATAAAGGCAGTGCCTCACTAGATTTGTAATCTGTCTATGTGGTATGTGTCATGACAACAAATGTGTCATGTAGGCATATATAGGTCAGTGTTTCCTCTACTCATCACAATGTCCCGTGTGGTATGTACCTCACATGGCAACTACAGCAAGTGGAAAGGCCACAGACATACATCACAAAGGGTAATACTGGCCTCAAACAGATGCCCTATGCAGACTGACTCACAAAACCACAGCTAGACTGTATTGCATACCACCCACACAGAGGTATGTCAGACCCATAGCTGTGTGACAACCACCATGGCGACATATCACAATCCCTCCGGGCTACATGCTCTAGGGCCCTAAACCTCATCAGCTCACTAAACAGCACATGCTGGAGGGATAGGTTCCTATCTCAGAGATATGCCATACTCTGGAATAGACCACCTAGCAATAGCAAACTAGGCTCCTCATTAGCAGTTGTCATAAATACCCCTGATGATTGTTTGGGAGATTGGTAATACACCCAGGAATCCCCTCTGTGGTTCTGGTTGACAGGGGCAGGTGAAATCAAAGTACATGTGTGGCAAAGGCCAGGGTAGCATATGGCTAGGCTGCTGTAGTCCCTAGGGCCAACAGCATCTCACGTACCTATGACACTATGCACTCACACATGTACTCAATGCAATACCTGCTATGTGAGGTTGAATAAGTGTAACGCTGAATGTGTGCAAGGTCTGTAAAGGTGTGATAGCATAGTGTGAAGTTGTATCTGACATGGTAGTGTCTATCCTAGATGTGATGCCAGCAAAAGATGTGTATGTTATTGTTAGGCAGACATAGTACTATGGCATATGATGTGACGTAGTTCCTTGTTGACGACTGTGGTGTCCCATTGTAGGCTAAAGCAATACATGTATGCTTAGTGAGTGGTACTACTGGTGAATCCAACTCCCATATGAACTGTAGTACTACCTGAAGCTGTAGGCCTAAACAGCACAGTATGGTGTGTGTTCACATTGCTTGGACACACTCTCATGTGTGTTTCCTGTAGTCTGCACAGAGGACATAACTCAGGCATAAGGGTTTGTAAGTAGTGGCACACAATACTGTATGGTACACAGGTAAAGCTCATCTGTGTTGGCATACAGTGGTGTGTTGCATGTTTGTCTGATGTGTGTGTAATTATGCCTGTACCATGGCCGCAATCATATGTGTGTTACAGGGTATACATGTGTATCTAGCAACATATATACTCTGTAACAGCAGTATGCCACCTATATTAACAACTGTGCACATATGTTAGGCAGGGCTATGGCATCAATGACTAGGGTGGTTTACTGGTACTACTGTAACTGTACTTTACATTCATTGCAATGGATGACATCTTTGTTTGTGCATTAGCGTGATATATACCCCTGTGGCAAGGTTGTGCATTGTGTCACAAACAGTGTGCCGGGTACTGTTGTATAGTGGTTTGATTTATAGAGTGTGCCAGGCACTGTTAGTCAGTTGTGGCATGAGAACCAATATGTGGTTTTGAACGTGTGTATCCTGTGACAGACAAACGGATGGTATATATGGCAGTGAAGTGATATCTGTGGTTAAGAGTGTAAAGTGTGCCACAGGACACGCTCACACATATTGTTCATTTCTCTTTCAGCCTGATGGCCCACCAATGTAACCCGTCTTACACAGCAGAGGAGGAAGAGGTGATTCAGCAAAGTCTGGTGCAGCAATACACACTGTTGTTTTCCAGAGGCAGCCAGCACCAGCATGAGTGAACTGCACTGTGGCAAGACCTTGTTCATCGGGTAAATGACATAGGCATGCATAACCGGACATATGAGCAGGTATTCCATCACTGCAGTGATTTAATTAGACATGTCCGGCAGCGTGCGTCTGATATCCAGAGACAACAGGTTGCCACAGGTGGTGGGGTGGCCATTCATCCCCCCCTCACCAGAGTGGAGGAGCTACTCCTAAGCATGGTGGCTCCTGGACAACAACAGCAACTCCCACACACATGTCATCATGGAGGCCGGAGCCACCCAGCATGTTCACATGGAGCATGCAGGTAACATGCCCTATCTGTAGACTGCAGTTACCTGTATTGTTAGATTATGTCTATGTGAGATGTGTACTGTGTGTTTAGCAGTTGTGCTGCCTAGTGTTGTGCAATATTGATATTTTGAATATTATCTGTACACCTGTGACTGTCGACAGTTGTTCTACTGTAGTTTAGCAAACCCACAGTAGCAATGCCACAGTTGTGGCCACTGACGAACTCTCTCATATTCTTGTAGGTCCCTCTGGTGTGACAGCAGGGCAGACAATCCATGCTGGTGAGTGTGGTATAACTGCAATGTTGGTAATGAAATGTGCATGTCATAGGTGAGGTGTAGGCCATGTACACAAAACACACCTACGCATAATGCATGCCGTGCATGTTTGCTGTAAGACATTGCACAGCTCAGTAATGTCAGTAGCTGCCTCAATGACATGCAATACACAGAGCATCAGACACAGTTGTGGCATCACCGTACTGCACATTGGATAGGCATAGTTGCTACAGCTGTACACAACATAATATGTTTATCATATGCAGTACACCTCAACATGCTACATATGGCGTTACAAAACACCTGCTTTAAGGTCACACTTCAGTATCCCACATGTCATCCACACACACATGATAAACCTCAGGGGTAGAGGCCTATCATGGGGCTGTGCAACACTCTTCAACACATAACACAGTCATGTTAGGCAATGCTTGCTATTGGGCATCCACACACCCATGTACAAAGTGGCTGTGTAATTGTGAACATAGCCACGGCACTGCAGTACAGGTACAGCATGCTAGGTGGTGGTCTGTCAAACATTAGTAGCCGTGAGTGACCACATGATGCATGATGATGATGGCTCAGGGTACTACACCCCATCCAGTTACAGTGACCACAGTACTACACATAGCAGTCATTGCTTTGCACCTCAATGTTGTGTGTGTGCAAACATATGCACCTATACACAATATGCATAGCATGTTGTGTGTGTGCTAAAATATGCCAGTATACACAATATGCATAGCAGCCGCCATCTGTACAAAGTGACACATATATGTCCTGGAATGCTATTGGGTGTATAGGTCACATGACACACATTGGGTATGTGTGGTGTATAATGTTGCAGTCGTGTAGCATGCTATGTCACGGCTGGCACCGACATATCTTCAATATGTCCCACACTCACCATAACAACTGTACAATGGGCATGTCGAGCATTTGGATTCCTTCACGTCTACATACACCACTCATCCCGTGTGTGTACACAGCATGCATGTGCTTCACCTGTGCCCAGTATTATCTGCTATGGACACAAACACTGTAATCAGACATGGAAATCTATGTGTCACGCAGATACCACATGCAGCCATGGTATGTATACCTGTGAGTGATGGTGCACAGGACATTGCAGAGCTGATAATACTTGCACAGCAATGTTGTGTCCATGTACACATTGTGTTCCAGGGTATAGCCAATCACTGAATAACTACACACATGCATCAAAGCCATGTATACTACCATGAAATATGGCCATCTACACTCGCACTGCATGATCTTGAGCAACACATAGTCTGCATGCTGTCACGTGTGAGGTGACTGTTTGCCTTGTGATACTGTCACCCACCTTCACCCACTATTGAGTATGTGTTGAATTGCTGGTGTGTGTGTATCTGCTGTAGTGAGGAGTGTATTTGTGTGCATGTGTTCATGTGTGCATGTGTTCATGTGGTCATGTGTGCATGTGTGCATGTGTTCATGTGTGCATGTGTGCATGTGTGCATGTGTTCATGTACACGTATCACACCTACGCATAATGCATGCCGTGCATGTTTGCTGTAAGACATTGCACAGCTCAGTAATGTCAGTAGCTGCCTCAATGACATGCAATATACAGAGCATCCGACACAGTTGTGGCATCACCGTACTGCACATTGGATAGGCATAGTTGCTACAGCTGTACACAACATAATACATTTATCATACGCAGTACACCTCAACATGCTACATAAGGCGTTATGACACACCTGCTGTAAGGTCACACTTCAGTATCCCACATGTCATCCACACACGCATGCTAAACCTCAGGGGTAGAGGCCTATCATGGGGCTGTGCAACACTCTTCAACACATAATACAGTCATGTTAGGCAATGCTTGCTATTGGGCACCCACACACCCATGTACAAAGTGGCTGTGTAATTGTGAACATAGCCACGGCACTGCAGTACAGGTACAGCATGCTATGTGGTGGTCTGTCAAACATTAGTAGCCGTGAGTGACCACATGATGCATGATGATGATGGCTCATGGTACTACACCCCATCCAGTTACAGTGACCACAGTACTACACATAGCAGTCATTGCTTTGCACCTCAATGTTGTGTGTGTGCAAACATATGCACCTATACACAATATGCATAGCATGTTGTGTGTGTGCTAAAATATGCCAGTATACACAATATGCATAGCAGTCGCCATCTGTACAAAGTGACACATACATGTCCTGGAATGCTATTGGGTGTATAGGTCACATGACACACATTGGATATGTGTGGTGTATAATGTTGCAGTCATGTAGCATGCTATGTCATGGCTGGCACCGACATATCTGCAATATGTCCCACACTCACCATAACCACTGTACAATGGGCATGTTGAGCATTTGGATTCCTTCACGTCTACATACACCACTCATCCCGTGTGTGTACACAGCATGCATGTGCTACACCTGTGCCCAGTATTATCTGCTATGGACACAAACACTATAATCAGACATGGAAATCTATGTGTCACACAGATAACACATGCAGCCATGGTATGTATACCTGTGAGTGATGGTGCACAGGACATTGCAGAGCTGATAATACTTGCACAGCAATGTTGTGTCCATGTACACAATGTGTTCCAGGGTGTAGCCAATCACTGAATAACTACACACATGCATCAAAGCCATGTATACTGCCATGAAATAAGGCCGTCTACACTTGCACTGCATGATCTTGAGCAACACATAGTCTGCATGCTGTCACATGTGAGGTGACTGTTTGCCTTGTGATACTGTCACCCACCTTCACCCACTATTGAGTATGTGTTGGATTGCTGGTGTGTGTATCTGCTGTAGTGAGGAATGTATTTGTGTGCATGTGTTCATGTGTGCATGTGTGCATGTGTTCATGTGTGCATGTGTGCATGTGTGCATGTGTTCATGTGTGCATGTGTTCATGTGTGCATATGTGTGCATGTGTGAATGTGTGTGCATGTGTGCATGTGTGCATGTGTTCATGTGTGCATGTGTGCATGTGTGCATGTATGCTAACATCATGTACAGATTGTAAAGTGTGTTTCCTGTCTTCCTCTCACAGGTGCTGAGTTTGGGGTGGCTGAATGCAGCAGGGAACCTGAAGTCACTGCCACAAATAGTGGAGATGATGAGACATGTATTGTGGCACAGGCAGGTTTGACAGGGTCTGTCATTGGTCCGCCAATCGACAGTACACAGCATTCAACCCCTTCTATGCGCACACTCATACTGCCAATACATCCCTCATCACCAATGGCCTTAGCCGAGGGGCAGCATACAGTTGGCATTGACCAGGATACTGTGGTACCTATGGCACTTGCATCCCCTCACAGCAGCCATACCCGGATTCCTGGAACAGTACCACATAGGCGGATGTCCAGGGGTTCTCGGGGGAGCACTGCTGGTCGTATTGCCCCTGGCAGACGTGCCCTCACAGGTCTTAAAACCACGACTATGTTCCGGGCTGTAATGCAGGCACAGGCACGTATGGAACGGTACACCAGACAGAGACTAAGGGCACAGAGGGCCCATTACACCGCCATCAATGACAACATCCATGACCTTGCCGGTGCCATCCGGGATTACACTGAGGTCATTGATAGACGTTGGGGGGAGACATTAGATGCCCTCCACAATGTGTTTTCCATGAGCCAGGACCATGTGGGATGGGTGAGACATCGACGCGGACGCATGCCAACAACATCAACAGCTGGCAGTCGTCGCAGACAGCCCACAGATCACAGCCGCTCCCGTAGTGGCAGTACCAGCCCCAGCAATGCTGGGGCTGGCCTGTCAATTGACCATCCTAGTACACCACATGCACGTGGCTCTGGCCAGTCCCAGCAGGGACATGGGTCCACTCGACATACCTCTGCCTCTGATGATAGTACCCAGTCAGGGTTGGTACCTGATACTGTCGTTAGCACCCCTGCCAGGCACAGATACTGTGTCCGTGGCCAGAGACAGTGATCTGTACAGCCTGGCAGGTACAGTCTGTAGCTGTCCCACAACCTCCAGTATATGGCAGTCACATGGTGGAGCTGTGTGCATGCAGACACACACACATTAACCAAACAACTAGGGCTCACACATACACACACACATTACATCAACATTGGCCCATGCTATACTGTTGTCCCTCACACACACACGCACACACAGACATGTCAATTGGATGGGTCAATGTCAGGCTCTGGCAAACCAACAACACGCCCTGTGCATATGATGACACCTGTGCCACCTCCTGTCATCTGTAACATTGATGCAGGAACAGGCTAACATGGTGCTGATGTACAGGGTAACATTATAGCAGTGTAGCAATATTAGCAAGTTGTCAACAGGAAAGTGTAATGATATCCTTGTAGGTATATCTGAGCAGGCGTGATGCATTAAAGCTCTGATTGTCAATGTAGCATTGTTTACACCAGTGTTAGGTCTGAGTATATATCGTCTGGCCATGTGCCACTTTGCTGAAGTGTAGAGTGTTGCCAGCATGTGTTAGTGAGTGGACAGTACGTGTGTGATGTGTGCAGTACAGATTAGCAGGTGTACATCTGTGAACATGGTGGGTGCGCACTGTCTGCATGTACGTGCATAGTGGACACATGGGACACGTGACATACCCTGTTTTACACATTGTTAACATCTCATAGTATCTCTCGATGGCCAGTATGCATTCTACTACAGATATGTACTAACATGGGTGCACATGTGTATATGACATGGGTGGACACTATGCTGTGGGTGATACTGTTAATATCTGTCAATGTTTTGCATTCTGGTAGTATACACAACTTCAACATCATGACCATAACCAATCATTAGATGATGTCCTGACAACTGACACACAGTTGTAGGGAACTCAGTAACAGTGGGATCCTTCCGGTACAATACTATAATAGTAACCAGTGGTATTGACCGCCACCCATTCCTGGGACCACACCTGTTTGGCATATAGGCCTCTTAGGTACATGCAAACACACTAGGGATATGTCCATCCACATCTGGAAATGCATGCATTGGCCTACAATGCATTCTCTGGATGGGACACATATCCTACACAAGGGTATCATACAGACAGATACCTGTTGTCCAACACATGCTGTATTGCACTAGGCTGACTATGGCACAGTCATCCACATTCACTATACATACTATCCCGACAGTACCACATAGGTGGTAGCCCCCAACATGTATGTTGGGTACCAATGTGCACCTACAGCCACGTGTTATGTCATCTGTCCCTTGGTATCCACATATCCAGAGGTATTGTGGAGTCCCTCGGTGTATCACATAAGACATTAGGGGCCTGAATGCATATCCACAAGGCTGTTGTACACCTATAATGACTGTCCAATATTGCCAGTCATTGTTGTGTATGAACATGTCTGACATATACCCCAGGCATGTACCCTCACTCACACTACTCTATAGTAACTGTCATGGGTGTGTGTGGCACAGATGACCTTGGCCACAGATCACTACAGCGGCCGGCCTTGTCACATACATACAATAGTGACCTACGATCTGAGAAGCAGCGGCACACTCTGTCAAAGGAAACTAATGTATTCATGTAGTATGCAGGCTTCACACCTATGTACTAATTGAGGTCACATGTACATATATTTATTTGCCACACAGATACCTGATGTGTGCAATGCCCATACTGTTTTAATCCTGATATGTCATAGCATAGTAAAAGCAAAACCCACACCGCATTGGCCAACAGTGTCTCTCACACACACACACACACACACACACACACACTCAGCAATTGCAGGTTTCAAACCCCTACCTAACTATGTTATCATATTAGAGAGATACGTATTAACACAGCACGCTATATGCTTTACTGCGTGATTTGCTTTCTCCTGCTATATTTGTAGGATACTGACATCATCAGACTTTCCAAAGAGGAATGTACCTCTTTTAATGTGTTTTCCCAGTCTCCAAAAAGGGCACTCCTCTCCTAGGATATCACACACATACCCCCACACCCAAACACACACTGTCAGTGTTTGCAGGATTTAAACCCCTACCTAATTATGTTATGACACTAGAGAGATAAGCAATAACACAATGTGCTATATGCCTTACTGGGTGTTTTGTTTCCTCCTGCTATATTTGTAGGATGCTGACATCATCAGACTTTCCAAAGTGGAATGTACCTCTTTTAATGTGTTTTCCCAGTCTCCAAAAAGGGCACTCCTATCAAAGGAAATCACACACATACACACCCCCCACCCACGCACAGAGACACAGTCAGCAATTGCAGGATTCAACCCCCTACCTAACTATGCTATGACACTAGAGAGATAAGCATTAACATGACGTGCTGTATGCCTTATTGGGTGTTTTGTTTCTTCCTGCTATATTTGTAGGATGCTGACATCATCGGACTTTCCAAAGAGGAATGTACCTCATTTAATGTGTTTTCCCAGTCTCCAAAAAGGGCACTCCTCTCAAAGGAAGTCACACACACAGTCAGCAATGGCAGGATTCAAACCCCTACTGAACTATGTTATGATACTAGAGAGATACGCATTAACACGGTGCACTATATGCTTTACTGAGTGGCTTCTTTTCTCCTGCTATATTTGTAGGATGCTGACATCATCAGACTGGACATGGTAATGTGTGTACACTTTGTTTTATGCAATCCCAGGAATGAGCCATGTGGGTCAGCAGGTGTCAACAGCTTGAACAGGACCACATAATTCTTAGCTTGTGTTATTTATCTGTGGACAAGTTGACATTCCTTCATATGTCAACACATATTTATATTTATTTATATTTATTTATTTATTTATTTCAGTTTGATTACCGGGGAAGTCCACTGGGCTATTGGGCCCGTTTTCAGTGGAGGCCCAGGGAGAAAAGCTCCAAAACAAACAAACAAATCAATACATTTATATATACAGATTACAAAAATAATTTCAAAGTATATGCTAATTCATGTTCAAATTCTGAATTACAATGATAATTCCAGTAAACAAGTAAAGTCTAAGTCACTCTAAGAAACAAGTATCAGGTGGTTGTAACAGAAGAAACACAACAATTCCACTTTTGTTTTGAGAGAAAGACAATACTTGGGATAATACTGTTTTTTTTGTGCTGTTCACTCAGCATAGTGCATTATAGAAAGGAGAACAGGTGCAGAATAGAAGGAGGTTAGTCTGGAGCAAATGGAGTAGAAAGTTTAGGTATTAAAGGCAGAGGAGTGCAGTTGCAAATTCTGTTATGAAAGAGGTAGGAATGAAGCAGAGTTTTGAAGTTGTTTAGGTTGGTACTGGTCCTAAGTGACAAGAACAGGGCATTCCATTTCTTAGCAAGTGTAAAGGATAAGAAAAGCTGGCCAGCAGGGCGTTGGGGTTTTTGAACTGTGATCAGGTTATGTTGTGAAGATCTAAGTGGTCGAGAGGGTGTATAAGGGAGCAGGATATTTGTAAGGGCTGGGCAGTTTGAAGGGTATAGTAGTAGCTTGAAGGCTGTGGTGAGTTGGAGGAGGTTAAGTTGATTAGGAAGTTCGAGCCAGTTTAGGGTGAGAAGGGAGGAGCAGTGATGGGAAGAGGATTTTGCATTAGTGGCAAATCTGGCGATTTTGTTGTAGCATAGCTCAAGTTTGGATGTAAGAGAGGATGAGAGATTAGTTAGCAGGGGGGCACCATATAGGAGGGAAGGAAGGAGGAAGGTAGAAGCAAGGGTTATTCTAGAGTGAGGACTTTATGCACAGATTGTTGGTTTTGTAGATAGAACATGTATCTGGGATCTTGATCCAGGGCTATTCAAAGTCTATGTGAGACATGTGTAGCTCCGTTCAGTGATGTGTGTCCTGGGTGGCTGCCTTGAAAACAGTCTAGAATGTTTGGGAACCATGATCTGCACATGAACATACCACAGTTGGTAGGGTTGTGTGTTTGTCAGCTTCCAATAGCTCTGTTTATGACTACAACCATGATGGACTCCATGGCCTTGCAAATCAGACTTCATAGGCTTACTGGACTATACTTCCCATGGTGTGTTGTGCACCAACACTTGTGGGGAGAGCCATATGTTGCTGTAACACATTCAATGGTTCCAGGTCCTGTGGAGAGGGTGAGGCTCAACAGACTGTTCAGGTGCAGGGTCTGTTTGTTCTGTAGTTCATTCATGACATATATAGGGAAACAATGTAATCCAATTGCTGCCATGCTTTCGGCTTTGGGGGGAGCTGTTCACCCATTCTACATGTGATATCTCCAGGTATGATGATAGTGACTTTCGGCAGTGGGAGGTAGGTATGTATATATGGGCCTGTCTGACAGGATGTCGGCATTGTCAGTCAGGTACAGTTGGCCCTGACTCAGGACATATATGAGTGTACATTGCTATTTATGACATAGCTGAAGGAGGTGTCATGATTCCGTCTGGACTCCTTCACAGCTGCTCTTTACAAAACACCGACAAACCTGAGCACTAATCCCTGTTATACTCTTTTACACACTTAACACACTACTGATCCTTTGTGATCAGTCTACAGAGTATGTCATCATAATATCCTGGCATGTCCAGGGGTCGGTTTCGTGTGTACTCTCCAGTCCAGCTGGTGAATATTGTGATTTTGACACAATGTCACAACTGCCTCATGTACACAGACAACCCTCTCCTCCTCCCAACAAACTCAGATATATGTGAGAGATGCAACTATATAGACATACAGGAGGGAGGCTGAGTTCTCTCGACCCATGACTGGCACAGTCTATCAGGTGGTGAAGGTAACCACACACACCACATATCAGTCTCACATAAACCTATAGTGACAGCAATCAAACCACATTATCACACATAAACATACTCGAAGGCTCTAAATAAACTCTGCCTAAGCAGCAGAGACCTCCAAAGCGGACACACAAATAACTGCTACCCCACTACAATACCCACATATCGCATAGATCACAATGTCAGTGTGCCACACATTCACTGCCTTTCGGGCTAAGCAACACACCTAATACACTTGTAATAGGTGACACTTATTGTCAGACACACTGACGTCCCACTCACCAGGCCAAACAAGGGGATGGTCACTTTGAGCTGTCTGTCGGGTGCCAGGATCCACCACATAACACATGCACTCAGGTCACTCCACAGCAAGTACAGAAATGTCTCCATCATTGTCCATGCTGGTGCATAAAACCTCAGACGTTCCTCCCTGGACCACATGACATGATACATAGAGGAACTCTCTGATCATGTAGGCCAGGCCAATATGACCCTGGCCTTGTGTAGCATCTTACACTCACCAAGTATGATGTCACAGTATATAGACAAACCTATCATGTTTAACAGTTGGCTAACATATTGGTGTCATTCAAAGGGGATCCAGTGTCTGCCAGCCTGGGGTGACATACTCGACATGCCACGTAGCTTCGCTATGGACAGCTTGCACCTGTCACCCTTGGACTTTCGAATACTGGCTAAGGCTCTTGCTACCACCATAGTGCCTTTTTTAAGCAGGGCTCAAAAGACAAACCCACCTCCATAGACATTACAGAGTAAATGAAACTAAGGGTAATGCTGCTCAGCACCAGATGTGTTACCCTCAAATTGCGCCCACTCAGGACTCTCCTCAGTATGGAGAATAGCGATATCTGTGCACTAACAGACACCTGGTTCAGGCTCACAAATGCACACCAGCAGTACCAGGTTATGTTTCATACCATGCTTTCTGACCACAAGACTCGGAACGGACAACACAAATAGGGGGAGTATCCATATACATCACAGATACACACATCTCCAGGTTAGTAGCACTGCACAAGGCATCACAGACCATACATATGCAACTAACATTGTGCAAAACTGCCTTTCAGTTTGTTGCCTGCTACAGACCACCCTCCCAAACTCAGGAACCACACTCGGCTTTCCTGGGAACAATGGAGAATATGAAGGTCTCCCCAAACACCATTATATTGGGTGACGTCAAATACCCAAACATTGACTGGGGATACTACTCAAGCCCCAACACCCTCGCCCGACAGTCGCTACTATTTGTAAGCTCATATGCTATGGCACAACCGGTCACCACACCCACAAGAGGGGAAAACATATTGGACCTGATCATCACCAAAATGGGAACTCTATGTTCCACACCAGCGATATACCCCTCATTGGTAAGGTCAGAACATACATTTATCTCACTGGACATCCATATCCCATCCCCACACCCATCCTGGGTAATCTTGGTGAACTTCTCATAAGCCAACGTCTCACTTCACCAAAGCAAGGTGGTATCCTTCAGAGACCCTGGGACAGTGGTAAATATGGTTCAGACTGCTGAATCCTTTACATACACATTCTATGGACACCTAGTGGACTGCATGGATTGTGCTATCCCAAATAACAACAAGACTCACTCCTCCAATGGGAGGGGACCTGTCTGGTAGATCCCAGCCATTAATAAGCTATACAACGACAGGAAGAAGCTACTACATGATAGAGCACAATCCCAGACAGGGAAGGCATCTGTGATCTGTACTAGCAGACAGCTACGATCACGCATGAATTTATCTAAGGCCTGCTTCTAACGGACAATTGCACCAGACACATAGGACAATCACAAGGCCTTCTTCAGTTATGTCAGGAACCTGAGTGGACACTCACTGATATGCTGTGAGTTACTGCATACTGACTAAACATACCCTGAACCCACTGACATTGCCAACATCCTGGCAAACAGGTTCAGTGCAGATGTCTCCCCTCCATCCCCCCTAAGGAGCAACTATCCATCCCAACAGAGTGTAACCTCCCTGACATCACAAATTAACAGGTGAGTGCTGCCCTCCCCAAAGCAGACAACACAGCATCAATGGGATCAGACGGTGTCCCGGCCTGCATCTTACATGAGCTTCATGACAGACGTAACCCTCACATTACATCACTGTTCAATATCGGAGTTACTACAGGATATGTACCCAAGGAATGGTGTACAGTGACAGTGGTCCCGCTCCACAGAGTTGGTGCCACAATGGAATACAGACAATATTGCCCTAGAAGCCTAACTAGCCTGTTCTGCAAAGCTATGGAGTGTATTGTCATGGGACTCATACACATAGACATCGAGAACCTACAGACACTGTGTCCTACACATTTCAGCATTGTTGTGGGCAGATCTTGCCTCTTGAACCTGTTTGTATTCTTTAAATGGTTACCAGGTTCATTGACGTAGGGGCAGTTGTCCACACAGCCTACCTGGACCTTGCAAAACCCTTCAACACAATACCCCACTCGGCCATTATGCATAGGCTCACCAGCGTCGATATGGACACATATCTCACACGATGGATTGCTACCTGAATCAGGGATAGCACCCACATGGTCAGTATTGCAGGTGCCATGTCTGACTATACACCAGTTACATGTGGCATCCCACAAGGCTTAGTCCTGGGACCTCTCTTGTTCAGTATATATTTGTTTGATGTACAAGCTAACACAGGGGGAATATGGCTGACCATGTTCACAGATGACTGCAAACTGGGTGCCATGATCAACTCTCCAGCTGGCACATGCATACTCAAACAGGGTCTCACAGAGATGGATGACTGGTGCCTGAGCCATGGCCTGCAGCTGAATGCCATTAGTTGCATAGTCATCCCCTTTGGGAATAACAACATGCCCACACATTACCACATAGGTAGTAATCCAGTACATACGGTAGGAGTTGTTAGGGGTTTGGGGACACGACTTGTTCGTACTGTTGCCTTTGACAATCACTTGCCAAAGTGGTTAGACAGACCTTCTATATAGCCCACCTTATCCCATATGGTTTCACATCTAGATTGAGTGAGGTCATTGTGCCCCTATACTCATCACGACCATGCTTGGTTACAATGCCACATTTGTGATGTACCTTACCTGACACCTGCAGCAACTGTAATGCCCAAAAAAGTTCCTCACCAAGCAGATCTAAGGACTCATACGGATGCCCTGCACAGTTCAGATACAGTAACTGCAGCTCTACTCAGTCGTTTACCGCCTACTCGGATATGATGTGTGCCTGTTGTTTACGGAAATACCCAACCCAGAATTACTGGACATGCTCCAACTCAGGATATCCGACTCCCTTGGAGCTACACACTCCAGGGACATACACCTCAGCACAGATGTTAATAGGACATGCTGGAGGGACAGATTCCTATCCCAGAGGCTCCACTCACTCCGGATTGTAATCTCGGTTTCGCATAGGCAGAGCCACCCACTGACCACCTACAGGAGACATCTTGACAACTGGATGGGTGATTGTATGTTTACCCCTGGGATATTTTCTGGGTCCCTGCTAGACAGTGGCACACTAGACTAAACGTACATGGGCTATCTTGTGTGACCTACTATTCACAGGCACAGTGTAGTAATCTGATAGGGTTGCGAAAGCCAAACACACTCTGGCTAGGCTTGTACAGGCCCTTGGGCAGATAGCCTAGTATCGACCTCTGAACCTATGATAATATTCGGGATGCACAATGTTTATTGCTGATACTGTTTGCAGGTTTTTATCGTCTTTGCTTTCCCAGTTTCTTTGAACAACTTAGGTATCTGCAGAACATATCTGATTATGACAGGGTTCCACTATATTATATATGTGTCTGTTGTCATATAACTGTGTGCACAGGGTGGATTGCTGGATAGTGAGAGGTTCCTGGGTTAACACATGCAACTACCAGATATGTGTGGCCCACTACTGTACTCAAATATGGCCTAAGTGTGTGAGCATGCCCAGTTCAGGCTTTCCGTATTTTGTTACCTGACATTTGTCTCATTTATTCAAGTGTGTGAGCATGCCCAGTGTGACCTTTCAGTATGTTGCTATCTGAGGTTCACTACATTTGTTGATGTGTGTGAACATGACCAATATTAACATTTATACTGTGTGTGTTGGAAGTCAGGTTCTATTCTTACTGCAGGACTCACCTTTGTGTCATAACTTGACAGGGATTATGCTGTGCCTGCAGGGTTTCCATGAGATACTTTGCATAGACTTATCAACATTTCTTCATACAGGCTGACCACTGCAATACTGTCATGGTTTAGTGGTTCAGTACTATGACTATAGTGCGCAGTATTCTGTGTTTGAGGCCCATTACTGCTTTATATTTTCATACTGAGCAGACCAGACTGCTTAAGGGCCAGTAGAGCAAATATGAGCATGTTGGCTTTTGTTCAGCTATGCCCTACTTAGACCAGGCTTGTCCGACATTGCTCAATATTCACCAACATTGCTGGATGTTGCCCAGTATTACTCAACATTGACCACAGTTGTGCTAGTTGGTGTGTGCGAATTTGTTTGCATATACTACATAGTGGTAAATGCTGTTTAGCACTGCTTTATATTGCTTAACACAAGGCAATCATGCCTCAGGTGGTGCTGCAGGGCTGCCTATGTCGGATGCACATACTACACTCCCTATACATGTTTGAAAGCAGGTAGTGTCAACTTAGGCATCGCTTTTACTATATGTGCGAGTCAGAGAGAGGTATAATTTCCAGAGTTCCTACTGAGCCAGTGTATGTGCTATGCGTTGCCTCTTTGCCAGGGCCAAAGCATACTGGGCACGCCTCCTTCTGCCTACTGGGGCAGGCTCAGGTTGTTCCTCCTCTGAGTCACGCTCTACCTGTGATGGCCTTGGCAATGGTGGGGGGCTGTTTGGTCCAGCTGTTTTCACAGGATCATATTATGTAGCATAGCACATACCATGACAATTTGGGTACATGTAGTTGGTGAGTACTGCAAGGCTCCACCAGATGTGTCCAGGCACCGGAACCATGACTTGAGCAGCCCAAACACACGCTCGATTAAATTTCGTGTTTGTGCGTGTGCCTCATTATGGCATTCCTGTTCAGGTGTGTGTGCATTTCTGATGGGTGTCATCAGCCACGGCTCCAGTGCATAGCCAGCATCCCCCACTAGGTGACCATGTGGGATGTCCCCATTGGCAAATGTCTGGTACAGCTGCATCAGATGTCAGATATGGGAATCATGGTAGCTTCCAGGGCAGCTAGCACACACATTCAGTATTATGCCCTGGGCATCACACATGACCTGGCAGTTGATGGAGGGGAAGCCCTTGCGGTTGAAGTAGACCCTACCCCGCTCACTGGCTGGTGCTTTGATGCGTATGTGCGTGCAGTCTATTCCACCCACTACCTCAGGGTATTCCGCTATTTGCTGGAAGAGATGCATATTGCTGGCCAATACCTCACGGGAATTGGGGAAATATACATGATCACTGATATGTGCTGACATGGCATCCAGGAACTGGTCAACGACATGTTACAGATGAGAAACGACAAACTACTAAATAGCAAAAGCGAAAAGCCACCAGCTGGATTTAATGTATAAATTATTTTATTTTATATGAAGCAACGAACTTGTAACTTAAACAAAACTTAAAACAAACAATCGAATAACTTCACCTATACAAACAATAAATAATAAGCGCTTTCATTTAAAAAGTTTTAAACTTCATCAGACAATCTGTTGAATTACATCACTTCCTTATATAGCCTTCACTTTTTTGAAAAAATCCCGCTCACATGACTGATACAACTCGAGCATGCCCAGTAATAAAAAAAATGGGTGTTTGAAAATATAACTTGTCTCGCATATGTATTATTTTGAGTTCTTATATATAATCTTTCCATTAGCAATTATGCGCATTTAAAGTAACTAAACTATCAATATTTACCATTAAATAAATTATTTTAAAGTGGCAGTTGACACATGCCACTCTGCTCCAATGAGCTTCACTTCTTTCATACATACCCCACTCGTGATGTCACCTATCTTCTACTCTGTTACTCCCCTTATCCTACTCCTACACTCCACTGACTCTGCTCATTTACTATGTAAACTTGCGATTCACTATCCTAACCCTCATTTACATTGGATTGCCTACTAATGCTTGGTTACATCTCTTAGACTGAGCTTCCCCCCTTAGCAACCTGTACTCGGTGGCCATGTTGTCTTCAGCCTGCCATTCACTTGCATTGTAAATTCATATTAGCATTAAAATCCACATTTGTGGATCTTCATTATTGATTTTCTGTTTTTTACCTACGCTACGCTTAAACCCCGGAGATCGGGATGAAAAAAAAAAGTTATTTTATTTTTATTTTGCATCACTTAACGTTGCCAATGGCCGTATTTTTTGCCATTGGCATGATTACTCATGTGAATGCATCCTTTTTTTGGAGCTGTCATGGCTCCGTTTTGCTATTTGCAGAACCGTACTCAGTTGTCAACTGAGTACATTTCTGCAAATAACACTACTCCTACACGGACAGGTTTGGGTTTCCTGGATTGCAAATGTACCTCATTTGCATAACTTTTACCTGCAATTAAGGTAATTTGCATATCCAAGCCCTGTCCGTGTAGGACTCGTTTAAGGAGCTCTCTTGCACGCCCCTACCGGCTGTTCCTGGATCATTCGGCGAACATGTTGGCTGCATGGAATCTTACTCTACTCTTAGACTCCGTGCAAGCCTTCGTGAATCCGGCCCAACATTTAAAATGTTGAAGATATTGATATAAGAAAGTATAAAGATTTACTTGAAATACATTCAAATTCCAGAGACCCACATCTGTACACTTACAAATGGAATAATTTCTCTACACAAACAGATTAGATTTTTTTCAAATGACAATTTGTATCAAGGGGCAGTAAAATTGTAAGGAATTGTTTTTCACTTAATATGGCTTTATGGACATGTCTGCAGATAGCACAATAAAAAGTCATCTTTTTATTATTCTGTATAAAAATTGTAAGAAATTATTTTACATAATATCAAGCATTTTAATATTTTTCTACGATAGATTTTGAAGAAACCATGCAAATTAAAAGTCTGCATATGCATATTGTGTAGATTTGGGTTTCTCTTAAATACAAAATTATTAATAGACTGTAAATGGCATTTGACCAGAGGTGAAGTATAAACAACATCAAACTTTACTGCAATAACATGACAATACAGTTTTAGAAAAGGAAGGCATTATTTTTGTGAAAAAAGGATACAGGAATATAAGGAGAAAAAAGTAGTATTGCAGCTTTATTATTTAATATAGGACAATAAAAAGAAATATTGCCGATTTCTCTAATAGATGAAATAAAGAATAACTTTTTTGTTAATGATTGTTACCAAAGAAAAGATTGTAGTTACATATATGCCATAAGTAATACGACAGGCAGAGCTGTACTATATGAAGAAATATACATTTACAGAAGGTAATTCCTCAATTATAAAACTTTCTCCTTGGATTTTGAATAACATAGTACAGGACTGTCATCCATAGAACTGAAAATGTCCCTTAGTAAGATTAGGACTAAGTCCTCCCCAAGAAAAGATAGGATACCTTATTTATTTATTTATTTGACATTTGTTAACCAGGTTAGTCCAATTGTGACAAAGCCCTTTTTCAGTGGAGACCTGGGGAGAAAAGCTCCACAGTAAAAAAAAACATACAATTAATTTGACATGTAATAGTCCAAAAGGTTTACATAGACATAAGTAATAGCAAGTTTAACAAACATAGCAATTTGAATATATGTTTCAGCATGAGGAGTTACAGAGGAGAGAAACAAGAAACAACACAGCTAGACATCAACTTTTGAAAAGTTTATCCAGAAAAAGTAAGACTGGCTGTGAGTAGGAGAAGAGTTAGTCAAGTAAGAAAGGAATCAGTAAGAGTGCAGGATAGAAGAAGAGAGGAAGGAAAGATGAGTGGCAGTGTTGCAATAAAGAGAGATGAGCAGAAAGGTAGGGTTTCACAGAATTAGAAGCCAGATAAAGGAATAGGATACATTTGGGAGATGAGTCAACCAGGAGGAAGATTGCACAAACATAGCTTATTTTCCTTGAAGTATGTTTACTGTCTTTCTGAATAGGGATTTGGATTTAATGAATTGGATGTCAGGAGGTAGTTTGCTCCATTTCTCCGTAGGATAGCAGCTATAGAGGTTTTTACCTATGTTGGTCTTGGGCTTGAAAATAGTCAGGAGATGTTGTTCAGAGTTTTGCAGGGTTTTAACAGTGTTGTAGTGAGAGATGACTGATGAAATTCTGGGGCAGAAAGTGGGTTGGTATAGAATAGAATGAATTATTTGAAGGTGAGAGAGGAGGAGGTGATGAGAGAGCTCCAACCAGTTCAGTTTTCAGTTTATGATGAATGAAGTAAGGAAGTTGGGCAGCTATTTTAGCTATCTTGTTGTAAGTGGACTCTAGTTTAGAAATAATTGTAGATTGTAAGTTGGTGAGAATTTGAGAGCCATAGAGAAGTGTTGGTAATAGGTAGGCATGTGAAAGAGATCTCTTAGCAGTACTATAGAGGAAGGCTTTTTTCCTATAAAGTAGACCAAGTTTTTGATGGGTTTTTTAATGTTACTTAGAACAAGCAGGTTGAA
This sequence comes from Protopterus annectens, assembly GCF_019279795.1. NCBI lineage: Eukaryota > Metazoa > Chordata > Ceratodontiformes > Protopteridae > Protopterus > Protopterus annectens. Next base: position 744,654,944 of record NC_056726.1, read on the forward strand.
TGTTAGCTGGCCATCAATAATGACTCCTAGTAGTTTGTTGTAGCTTTCCACTATGTTGGGTGTGTTATTGTGGTGAGAGATGGTGAAAGATGATTTCAAATGGGACACATGTTTTGGTAAGAAGAGTAAGAGTTTGGTCTTCTTTGGATTTAAGATTAGAAGATTAAGATTGAATCAATTTTCCATAGACAAGAAGGAGTGTTGAGTTTTAGTATGAAGTTTAGGGTGGGTATCAGCAATGGTGATGACTGTGGAGTCATCTGCGTACTGGACAAGTGATGAATATTGGGTTGAGAAAGAGAAATGATTAGTAAAAATGTTATTTTTATTATAACATGTTAGAAGACTGGAAAATCCCCTTTGTAACCAAAGTCTTTAATGAATGGGCATTTCAGGGAGTGTCAGTGAATGTGAAACAGTCTTGGTGAGTAGCATCCTGTCCTCACCAAGAATGGTGCCACAGTACAAAGAAAAAATGATCAACTTCAACAATTGGCTAAGATTCTGGTGTCATTCAAAGGGGATCCAGTATCTGTCTGCCTGGGATGACATGCTCGACAAGCCACGTTGCTTTGCAAGAGATGGCTTGCACCTGTCACCCTTAGGCTTTTGAATACTGGCAAAGGCTCTTGTCACCCCCATAGTGCCTTTTTTCGGCAAGGCTCAAAAGACAAACCCACCACCGTAAATAGCACAAGTAACCAAAAACTGAGGGTAATGCTACTCGACACTAGAAGTCTAAACTTCAAAATGCATGCACTCGAGTTAATCCTCAGTATGGAGAACATTAAATTCTGTGCAGTAACAGAAACCTGGCTTAAGGCTCCAGAGAGCACCCCAGCACTACCGGGCTATAACTCATACCATACCTTTTGGCCACAGAACCCGGATCGAAACACAAAAGGCGGTGGTGTATCCATATTCATCAAGGATACTCACACCTCCAGGTTAGTGGTGCAGCACGATGCATCAGAGATCATCCAAGTGCAACTAACAATGGGCAAAACTGCAATGCAAATTGTAGCTTGCTGCAGATCACCCACCATGACCCAGGACTCCCATTCCACATTTCTGGAGACACTGGGAAATATGAAGGTCCTACCAAACACCCAAATACTGGGTGATTTCAACTACCCAAACATTAACTGGGAGAACTACTCAAATACTAACTCCCTTGCCCAACGTTTCCTAGAATTTATAAACTTGAACACCATGGATCAACTGGTCAACACCCCCACCAGAGGGAACAACATATTGGACCTGGTCATCACCAACATGGGCGACCAGTGTTCCACACCTGATGTCAACCCCTCGCTGGTTAGATCAGACTATAGACTAATCACTCTGGGTATTCACATTCCACCCGCAACCCCAATCAAGGAAACCACCATGAAAAACTTTACAAAAGCAAACTTCACGTTGCTTAAGACTAAGGTTGAAAGGTTCACAGCCCCCACACCAATGGACAATGCTGTCCAAGCTGCTGAAACCTAGACAAAGGCACTCTATGATCATCTGAAGGAATGCATGGATCATGCTATCCCAAGTAAAACCAAGACTCACTCCTCCAAGAAAAGGAAACCAGTCCAGTGGACCCCTGCCATAAACAGGCTCTACAATAGAAGGAGGAAACTAGTACAGATAAGAGCAAAATCCCTAGAAGGAAAGACATATCTGATCAGTATCAGCAAGAAACTACAATCTCTCATTAAATCATCCAAGGCTAGCTTTGCAAGAAAAATTGCCAAGGACTCCAAAGATAACCACAGCGCATTCTTTACCTATGTCAAGAACCTAAGTAGAAACTCTCAGATCTGCTCTGACTTGGTGGAGGGTGACACAAAATACACTGAACCAACTGATATTGCCAACATTTTGGCAAACAGGTTCACTGCAAACTTCACACCCCTCTCACCCCCTAAAGGGCCCATAACCATACCAGAAGAATGTAAGGCCCTGGCAATCACTGACACACAGGTTAAAACAGCCCTATCCAAAGCCAAAAACACAGCCTCAATGGGACCGGACGGTGTCCCAGGCTGTGTCTTACAAGAGCTCCAAAATGAAATAACCTCTTACCTAAACACACTGTTCAAACTCAGCCTCTCTACAGGCTACGTACCCACAGAGTGGTGGACAGCAACAGTTATCCCACTTCACAAAGGTGGCACCACAACGGACCCCGGGAACTACCACCCTATAAGCCTGACTAGCCTGGTCTGCAAGGCTATAGAGCGCATCATCATGGAACTCATTAACAGCGGCATTGGGAACCTCCAAACTTTGTACCCCACCCAGTTTGACTTTATTAAGGGCAGATCATGCCTCCTAAACCTGGCAGACTTCTTTGAGACAGTTAGCAAGGCATTAGATGAGGGTAAGGAGGTCCACACAGCCTACCTAGACTTCACAAAGGCTTTCAACACCGTTCTCCATTCTAGTATTATAGACATACTCACCAACCTGAACATTAACCCCTACATCACAAGATGGGTTGCAAATTGGCTCATGGACAGGACCCACACAGTGAGAGTTGCAGACTCTAGGTCTGACTCTAAACCTGTTACAAGTGGCATCCCCCAGGACTCAGTCAGAGGACCCCTCCTGTTCGGTATATACTTCTCAGAGGTACAGGCAAGCACAGGAGGACTTTGACTGACCAAGTTAGCAGATGACTGCAAACTAGGGGCCATAATTGATTCTCTGGCTGATACAGCCACCCTCCAGAAGGGTCTCACTTAGACAGATACCTGGTGTCAAAATCATGGCCTCAAGCTGAATGCCAAAAAGTGCATAGTCATCCCCTTTGGAAAAAAACAAAGTACCCACAAACTACCACATAGGTGGTAGACCTTAAATACAGAAAAAGTATAAGGGATCTGAGGACCCAAGTAGATAGCAATCTCTCCTTTGATAATCATATTGCCAAGGTGGTTAGAAAATCCTTCTACATGGCCCACCTAATCTCAAAACGGTTCACATCCAGAACAAAGGAGGTTATTGTGCCTCTCTACTCATCACTTATTAGACCCATTATAGAATACAACGCCCCGTTTGGGATGTACCTTACAAGACACCTGAAATAGCTGGAAAGACCACAAAAGTACCACACCAAGAGGATTACTGGCCTCAAACAGATGACCTATGCAGCCCAACTAAAGAAACTTCAGCTGTACTTGGTTGCATACCACTTACTCAAAGGTGATCTCTGCTTGACATACAAGGCCATGTCTAACCCAGAATTGATGGATATGCTCCACCTAAAAAAAAAACAAATTCCTGAGAGCCACATGCTCTAGGGATATAAACCTTACCACAACGATAAATAGGACATGTTGGAGAGATAGATTCTTGACACAGAGACTCCCCATGCTTTGGAACAAGATTCCAATATACATCAGGCAGAGCCCCTCACTAGCATTCTTCAAGACAAATATTGACGGGTGGATGGGAAACATAAAATTTACCTGGGGGATCACTGCAGTGGCTCTGCTGGACAGTGGTGCAGGGAACTAATGGCTCTGCTGGTCAGAGGCACAGGGAACTAATCTAAGGGGGTGGTGAAAGCCAACACACTCTGGTTAGGCTTATAAATGCCCTTGGGCAGATAGCCTATTCCTTACCTATGAACCTATGAACCTATGTGTCTTTGCTAACTTTAGTTTGGAAAAGGATAGGCATAAAGAATCCTGATAACTGCAAGCCTATTTCACTGCTTAATTGTGGCTATAAATTATTTGTACATGCATTTCAAAAAAGAATAAAACACTTACTGACACCCCACTTACTAACAGTAATGCAGGGACTAGCCACTAATTTGAGTGTATCGTGAATATTGTAGACTGCAAAAGAATACATGAGAAGAATATCTTGTAATGAAGAATGTGGGATACTCTCTATATTAGAAATGGAAAACACCCATGATTTTTGTTTCTCATGCAAAATTAATACATATTTTATAGCTTTAGGTCTTAGCTCAAAGCTGATGAGTTGGAGTAAAGTTGTTAATGAAACTTCTTATACAAAACCGTGTATCAATGGTGCTTTGGGTAGGTTAATACAAATACAATGAGGTGTATATCAAGGGTGGTCAGTAAGTACACTTGGCATATACTCAGTTACAGCTGTGCATCAGCTTAACATGTAGACTTCTGCAATATGTTCAAATATTCCATCATCACTGATATTTACATGATATATTATTGTAAACTAATACAAGTGAGAATTGTTGATCATTATTAGATAAAATAAAACAAGCATTGTAATTCTCCAAAAATACATTTTCTATATTAGGAATGCAATGTGGTTCTATGGACATTGGTTATGAGATATAGGAAAGCATTTCTCAAGTTATGTTCCGTAAAGTTCAAAAATGGCAAATATTGTCTAAGAGTTACCAGAAAAGGTACAATTATTGAAAACATTTATATTTCCATTAGGAAGTTATAAAGCTCAGGTTTACTTACTTCCAGTAAAATAGGAAAATAAATGTCTAGGTATTTTCTGATATATGGGGAAACAGATTAAACTCCATTAAAAGAGGAATTGTATATAAACTTAAGCAGAATGGTGGGATTAGATATGATACATCTAATTTTAACTTCTGTGATATTTTTACAGATATTATTGAACAATATAAATAATACATTTTAAGCCTTGCTCAATTCTTTATTTGGGGCAATTATTAAAAATAGGGAAACAAAACAAGCAAATTACTCCTTGTTAGGTTACAGAAGTAGAAATAAGAAGTTTTCTTAAAAAAATGAAACAATTAAAATTATCTGTAACAGAATCCCTTGACTGGGCTGGTATAGTATTGATGATATTTATTTTCTTATGAACCTGGTTAGGAATCACTAAATCAGATTTTTAAGAAGGTTAGACATAATGTAATATACATTTATGTAGGATTTATTTCTGGTGCTTAGGGCATAACAATCTGTGGGTGGCTGCGGTGGTGCAGCGGTCAGCATTGCCACCTCACAGCAAGAGGTTCTCCAGTTTGATTCTCGGCTGGCATGCCTTCTGTGTGAAGTCTGCATGTCCTTCCTGAGGTCATGTGGGTTTCCTCCGGGTACTCCAGTTTCCTCCCACATCCCAAAGACATGCTGTAGGTGGATTGGACACTCTAAATTGGTCCTAGATGTGAGTGTGTGCCTTCTGTGGAAGGTTGGGCACCAGGCTGCCAACTCAACACCATAAAACTTCACTGCCAATCATGAGCGGACAGGTGATCCGCTGTGGTGACCCCTAACCAGGAAAAAGCTGAAAGAAGAAGAAAAGGGCATAACAATCTGTGCTAAAGCTCCATTATTAGAAAAATACAAATGAAAGGTATTGTTTTATGGCTTATTAGAAACTATTGACCATCTTTTTTTTTCTTGAATGCAATAGAGTTAAAGAATTACGAAATATCTTTAGAAAATAAGTAATTACCAGTTGTATGTTTCTGCTAACAATTGAACTAATGGTTTGGTTTATTATGGCACTCAAACAGCTAAGTGGATTACTTTATTTGAAGTACTTACATGAATGAATACCCTTTGAAGAATTTTTTGTGCCAAATATGCTACAGTGTTATATAACAAAATATGGAACATGGAACGTACTTGTTTAGAAATGCTATCCTGGTGAATCAATAAACTCTGTGTAGACTTCTTTTGAAACCTACATGGAGTTTACGTGTTTGTACAATGAGCAGCAGTGCTAATCACATATACTTAACATGCATCATGCTTACACAAATACAAGTGAGGTTTTGTGGACAGCGACAGTGTTGCTGGCCAGGAAACAGTGCAGAGGAGCAAGAATGCAGAGGGAACACGTATACCAGTTTAAAAAAGGAAGAAGTCTTCAGAGTTGAGTGCCACAAAAAGGATTTATTTACAATAACACACGAGCGCTTTTGGTCACAGGTAATAGGACTTCTTCAGAACAATATAAATTGCAACAGACTGAATTTTTATACCTGTGGGTGGCAGCCTCAAATAATTAATGGCATCATCCCCTAATTAACTATTCAACTCCTCCCTACCATAAACAAGTATCAACTTTTAAAACCTTTTAAAACTAGTCAAGACAACATAAACAGACATTTTCATTTAAAATAATGTGTTGGCAGGTCACAATTAGTAACATAATGTAACTATAAAACCTATCTAAAGCAAAATATTTATAAAGCTCCATGCAAGACTAAAACTATTCTTCATGGAGTGGTTTGTGTCCGTTTAGAACAGCAGAGCACCTTGCATATGCATGAAGGCATGCTGCTGTTTAATCTACAAGGACATGAACTGTGAACAAGTGCAGGAGGCATGTCTGAGTAGTGCACGGACACTAAACATGCCCTCTACACTCAGAAAGTGATGTACAGCATTTTCTAAGCCAAACTGGCATAATATTAGAGCTTTGCTCTAATATTATGCCAGTATTTTAGTGTCCACGGACACTGAAATGAAAAAAATTATCATTTTAGTGTCCGTGGACACTGAAATAAAAACAGGAATAAGAAAGCAATGCAGGAGGTGTGTTACAGGTTCTGTAACACACCTCCTGCATTGCTAAAGTGCCGTACAACACTTTTGCAACCTGCAAAAGCAGGAATTGTGTGCAAATGCACACATAACAGGGGATAACCCCCCCCAAGAGAAAAATCACAAGCACAGCCTCACAAACATAAAAAGTTGATAGAGAACAGGTTGTGCAGCAGCATGAATCACATAAGGGTAAAAGTCTAAAAGCAAATGTATGGCAATATTCCCTCACAGCAGTTCGTGTTAATCAATGATATACTCTACCTCTGCACCTCATAGTGCAGGACATATGTACAATGTATGATGTATTTGTGGGACAGGGGGCTGGAAAGAGGGACATATTACACATATTGGTGTTACAAACAGAAACAGTAACTGGTGTTACATGTGTTGTTGTAACATAACATCCCTGAAGGATATGATGTCTGGAACACCAATGGATGTCAACAGTTACTGACTACAATCCTCACATTATCCTACCAACCCCACAAAAACAGATGTTGTTCAAAGAACAGACCAAGCAAAACAGGAAACATCTAGCCAGTCTCCGGACTACATGCCAGTTGAGAGGTAGGTCAGAGGCATATCGCTGTCAGATGTCAAGTCACCCAGTAAATGCATGTCCAGATTAACCCTGTCAATCTAGCAACCCTCCATGTGTATAACAGCACTAATGCCATACAATCTGTACCTAATTCTGGAGCTTTGTCCCCCATGTTGTTGGCCTGTCTCTATATGTCCTGTTCTGTGAGGTATTTCCACCTACTGTCTGTGAAGCTGTAGCCCCCACACCTCCATAATATCCTCTACACAGGCAAGGAAAATGGGCAAGGCCCACATGAAGGGCATCCCATATGTTGGAACTAGCAGCAGTGTCCAGGCCCACACCACAATACTATGTGGGCACCTGCATAGCTTTATGGCCTCAGCAATACATGACAGGACATCTACCCCCTCAAGGTTGGCTGAATGCCTGTGGTGGACAGCAGCAATACACAACTACCATCATAGGTGGAAATAATTGAAGGATGGGCCAGGAAGGAACAGGTGCCTCACTGGAAGCCATGCCACCTTGTTCTGTAAATGCAAATAAGGCCAAAGTTGATATACCCTAAGGCTGTCTTTGTGTGCAAACTGGAGACACCCACCAAGGCTAATCACTAGGCCTTCCAGACATGTGTCTGCAATTCCAGAAGCAACACACATATCTGCTCTGCAGTGGTGGTCAGTAGCATCACATACACATATGCCATGGATATAGGTAACCGTCTGCAGACAGGTGAAGTGTAAACTTCACCCTCCTGTCCCCCCATAGGTACACATGTACATAAACAGCACCTGCTCCCCTCCCCTCATGATCAGGAATCAGGTCTGTAATGCCCTCTCAAAGGCAACACATAGAGGTCTCCATAGGCCTGATATGATTGCTGGCTGCATCCAACATGAACACAGGCATGTGCTCTCAGTCCCAGTCTGCAGTGTAGTCAACCACAGCCTGAGCACCGGTGTCATCCCATCTGCACAGAGGACAGACAGAAAGTTGATAGAAAACAGGTTATGCATTAGTTTTAATGTTCAGAAGGATACAAGTCTGAAACTGAAATGTATCCCATAATGTCATGACAGCAGTCCTCAATGACATGACCGAAAACCACAATACTCACCATTTAATATAGTAATATAATATTAATATCCAATAGGCGATAAATAAAAATATACAGCTAAAATCCCTAAACCAAGATAGTGTAGTGGTCAGAGTCCCAGCTTTGCATGCAGGTGTACACAGTTCGAGGAATACAACAGGCAATCCAAATTTACATAGGAAATCAGTGTTAAAAGTCTGTTCATATTAAAATATATGGTAAGTTATTTTTGTGACCCAGGGTAGTGTAGCTGGTGAAAAATGGATGTGTGAGCAAATATAACATGAAAACACCCATGTAAACACGTGTCCCATGCAATATAGTTACACCCCTTGCTACTGTAATGAAAGCACATACAGTCATGTCATGTAATACAGTCATATCATGAAAGGAAAATCATATACACTTACTAAATTAAGTCATCAGTGTGGTATAATATGATAATGAACTGTGAGCAATGGTTAGCAATGCTCAGCGATGCTTATCAGGTTTAACAACACATTTCTATTGTCCTCACCCTTCTCTCTCTGTGGTTTGAGTGTTCAAATTCACCTCAAAAGTCTATACAAATGCACAGCTGTTGCTGTATAACAAATAGACAGTTATGGACCTTCTGTACACCCTTCCTGCACATTTGTAGCTATCTTCAATATTGTTCTTCCCTCTGTGTGCCCCTTTTTCATCACTTTCCGATCACCCCTTTCTCTTTTATTTTAAAGAATTAGTGGGGTTACAAGTGTGAATAAGTGGTTGTAAGAGCAACAAAATTGCCAATCCTGCCAGGTCTTAAACCCAGGGCCCTGTACACTATAGTCAGAGCAATGTACCACTGCACCATTTGAGCTATAGGGATTGCTGATGCTTTTTCCAACATATACTCATTCAACAATAGGGAAAAGATTCTGTAGAATCAGTCAGGCCTCGTATTTATACATATACACATGTATATATGTATGAAGATGCATATATATGGACAAATATATACATAATATAAATAGTGAAATACATATGAAATATACACATATGCATAAATGGATTCACGTTATAATCTCAAAATACTAAAAGGTTGAATTTCAGTATCTCAAGACCATAAAGTCCAATGCACAAAACACCGACAGCTCAAAACCGCGAAACTTCAAATCACGAACACAAATTATACACCACACCACACATACACAACAATACCCACACTACAAAAAAAAACACACACACAAACATAACACCACACATCTACAAACCTACACTACATATAAGCAGGGGGGCAAGCCCCCCTACACCCCCAATGTGGGGAGCTGTGCCACCCCCCCCACTTATATATGCTAACTCAGAGATTGCACAAACAGAAAAAGACATTCTACAATCCCACACACACACACACACACACACACACACACACACACACACACACACACACACACACATACAAGCACCACCACATCCAACACTTAAGCATTCACATTTTTACCTGCCTACCCTAACCCACACGTACAACATACAAACACACTCACATACACTCAAACACCTACCCAAAGCCCTTACAAAACACTCACTTACCTTAAATTCAACCTAAATCCACACACTACACTGGACACCATCCATACAATACACTATACATCACGTAATGTAAAGCCATAACTGCGAATTTGACTTAGTCGGATTTGCGATTATGCACTTTCACTATTTTGAAGATTTGACTTTATGGTCTCGAGATACTGAAATTTGACCTTTCAGTATTTCTAGATTATAAATTGAATATATATATATATATATATATATATATATATATATATATATATATATATATATATATATACATATTTAAATATATAAAAAAAAACTCTATATATATATATATATATATATAAAAAGATATATATATATATATATATATATATATATATATATATATATATATATATATATATATATATATATATATATATATATATATATATATATATATATATATATATATATATATATATATATATATATATATACATATATATATATATATATATATATATATATATATACTCATAACATGTAGTGGAGTCATACCTCAGAACCATATCTACCAACCTCTTACTGCAAGAAATCTGACCCAAGGCTGTCCAAATGGGAAGCAATGGGACAAAACTAGATACATATTTAAAATATTGCTGTTATAAATATAGAATGTTGCCAGAGTGACAGGGTTTGTTTCAGCATACATGTTCTGAAGGATGTGAGTTCTGAAACTGAAATGTATGCCATCACTTACTGTCAGAAATCCTCAGATCCTCACAGTGATTTACCAGGGATATGAAAATAATGCATCTGTGGAACAGACCAAAAATATGAGCAATAAACTTGGGCATACTGCAACAATCCAGAGAGTCCCGAGTTAGGCTCAAAACCCCTTTGTACAATGAACCTGGGCCAGGCCTGACAAAGTAGGGGGAGAAAGCCATGGAAATAGGGACATAGCTGAATTACTGGAGTAGATAAGCTGATACAGTTGCTGCACTAACACCCTTATGTCTGTCCAAACATATATTGACTGAAATTTGGAGGGTGCCCTAATGGTTAAGGTGCTTGCCTTATAAACACAGGGTGCAGGGTTTGAGTCTCTCAAGGGATAATTGACTAGGCTTAAAATGGCTCGCAAGGGCAGTTAGCTTAGTACTAATCTATGAACCTATGAAATACCACAAGTCCAACATTCAGTTACTTCCCACTAGTTAGTGACTGAAATCCTCACATCATCCCACTGCTGTGTCAGAAATACACAACACTTATGGGGGCCAGGCAACACTATGTCCTACAAATATCTGGACATAACATCACATTAGGGAAACTACTCTCAGCTGCTAAGCATCTCACCAAGCACCTTCCAAACTAAAGTCAGACTGACACAACACTAACCCAAATCCGCTATGGGGAATTACATATGTATTGGCAAATATATCAGGCACTACAGGGATGTCACAACACTGAAAAACAGACACCAGTGTGAAAGTGCATGCCCACAACCAATTCAACTACAGTGAAAGTCACATACCAGTAAGCCAAAGGAACAGTACAGTATAAGGACTGTGTGAAAAAAAACATCTCAACATGTTTGCCACTCACAAACTACCCCCACATATACTGGCCCAATTCACAGTGTACTATGATGCCTGACTGTGGTATGGGACATTTCTCAGTCTGCCCCTACAAACATATACAGCCGATGGACCAACAGAAACAGGAACAGCATGCACTGGCAGACAGAAAAGGAGCCATAACAGATACATTCATGTGCCTCCCTACACAGGCCAAATAACATTGACACAATACACTGCTATACAATCCTGAAATTCCTTCAACAATTGCCAGAAATATGCAGACCTTTCAACTGTACAGCGTCCCACAGAATGTCCAAGCTTTCCCCTCATAATTAAGGCCTCTTCCACATAACATGTCTGGCAGTCTGATACATCACTGGGATAATGTCAGGAATGTAGGCACTAAATAATCATATACCATACCTATCAACCTCTTACTGCATGACATCTGGACAAAGCCTGACATAATTGTGGGACAGAGACCCAAAATAGGGGCATATTTGAAGGGTCTATATTATAACAGTGAATGCTTAAAAAAGTGAACGCTGTATAATTGAACCAAAAAAAAAAATGAAAACACAAAATTCAAAAAAAATGGAACAGCGATTTTTATCCCAGGGAAAAAAATCGCTGGTCTGGTAAAAAAAACATAAAACAAACAAACACAAAATAAAGTGGGGGGCTTTACCCCCTACAACCCCCTACTTAAATATACCAACTCTGAGATTGGACCACAGTGGAGGAAATGGCAAAGTCCTGAAAAAGGCTCAGTTGTTTTATTTCCCTAAGAAAAAAAATCACTGTTCCATGTCTTTGAGATTTTGCCGTTTCAACATATAGTTGTCGATTAAACAGAATTCGCTATATTAAGCATTCACTTACTTAATAGGGAACCTATTTGAAATGTTGCTGTTATAAACTGAGAATGTTGCTGTTGTCACAGGGTTAGTTGTAACATATCTTTTTCTCAAGGATATGAGGTCAGAAACACAAATGGATGTTAGCAGTTACTGACTGCAATCCGTAGAGTATGCTACTGATTTTTCAAAGACAAACAATGTCTGAGGAACACATCAAACATAGGAGTCCAAATTCTGGCCATTCTGCGGATAGCCCTACAGGTGAGAGTTATGTCAAACACATAACATGGTCAGAGTTAAAATCACCAAGGAACTCCATGTTCACACAAACCCTGTTAGACTAGCATTAAGTCAAAAGTATAACAGCAATACTTACATTCTGTCCCTATGTCTGGAGCATTCTCCCCCATTCTGTTGGCCTGTCTCCCCAGTTTTGGTTGTAAGAGGTACTTCCACATACCCTCTGTGATGCTGTTGTTCACACACCTCCATGAAGTCCCCCTGACTGGCAAGGAAAAGAGCCAATGCTCACATGATGTACTAAATGATAAGGAGTGTGTTGCCATGCCATTGGCTACATGAATAACAACACAGCTGTCCTGCATGCAATTATCAAGTGGGGGGACATCAATTGGTGCACAGGCCATCAGCTGCTCATGAGCATTACCTACAAAAGGCAAGCTGCTGCCTATGCAAAACAGATGTGCACCCTACATCCTTGAGAGAGAGAGAGAAAGAGAGAAACAGTGCAAAGAAAAAGAAAAACCAAGCAGGACATAACCACCTACACTTGAATAAAACAAACAGGTATGTCAAACAAGTAAGCATGTAATGTATTACAGTAGAGGGTATGTAAGAATAGGAAAGAGAAACTGTAACATATATGTCTCAGCAAGACTTGCTGTACTGATATATTGCTGATTAGAATCTATGGCCATAGTATCTGGGTCTAGCTGCAGTGACATAGATCATAGGTCAGGCCCCTGAGTCACGCCAGGAAAGGATGGCTCACATATGACTACTACTGCAGTGTGTGTTGAACAATACTGACTGTGACAATGCTAGGCCAGGTACTGGGATGTTCTACATAAATATATTGTTTATATAAATATATTGTCTATATAAATATATTGTCTTTGTTGATTTTATGTTATGTAAATGTCTCTTGTCAAAATTACTGTTGTAATGGTTAGTCTTTGTATTAGTTACTGTTTTTTGACATGTCTGTAATTGTAATTGGAGCTTTTCTCCTCGAGTCTCCATTGAAAATGGGCCTTTGGCTCAGTTGGACCAACCCGGTTAACAAATGACATTAAATAAATAAGTAAATAAATAAATATCCATATCTTACTTGTGAATACAGCTATGGTATAAGCAAAGAAGGCACCAGACCACAGCAAATAGAAGCATAAATCATGTTTAATCCAAATAGTGAGCGCTTTCATAGCACAAGGCTACTTCATCAGACAAAGAAACCATACTCATTCCTACAATTATAAACTGACATTCCAATCAATTATCTAACTAAACAAATACATTCATTTTGAATCCTTAAAGACACAAGCATATACTATGTATGGCTTCAGTGTACAAATCTAAAACAGTATATAGAAATACATAAAATACATCATGTAAGCATATGCTATGAATGACTTCAGTAACCTAATATAAAAAATACACAAAAATACATCATATAACATACTCAGTATATACATGTTAAAACAACTAAAATTAAAAAGTAGAGGGCTATCTACGTGTACCCCTACTTGCCAAAACTGGATTAATACATATTTTATCGTTGATACCCTTACCCATATTCACTTGCAGCCTAATAATCCACTCTAACTCCTTGGTTTCCATTCTATTTCTTATCTCATCCCCCTCTAATGCTAGATGGAACCTTTTCTATAACGATTAACTTAAATGAAAGTTTAACCTCTTAAATGATGTATTTTTATGTATTTCTATATACTGTTTTAGATATAATTACATGATGCATTTTTATGTATTACTATATACTGTCTTAGAATTATACACATGGTTTCATTATCTGATGAAGTAGCCTTGTGCTACGAAAGCGCTCACTATTTGGATTAAACACGATTTATGCTTCTATTTGCTGTGGTCTCGTGCCTCCTTTGCTTATCCTACATTTTATGTCTAGTTTTGGAAGAACTGTTTACTCATACCATTTGCTTTCTTTTTTTTTGGACAACTATGATATACTTGGTTGCCTCAGAAATGTGAGAGACCTATATATGGTATTTGCATAGTAAAGTACTGTTGCACATGTGTGTGTTGAACTGCATGTGATATACTGTCTATATGCGTGCCTCATATTTGTAGTCATTTCTCATATAGTTGTGTTATGTCTGTCAAATCATTGGCAAATCTGTGAAGACTGACATTAAAACATCTCCTTCTTTTTCTTCTGGCTGTTCCCATTAGGGGTCTCCACAGTAGATCATCTGTTGCCATTTTTGCCTGCCCTCTACATCCTGCTGTCACACCAACCACCTGCATTTCCTCTCTCACCACATCCAGGAACCTTATCTGAGGCCTTCCTCTTTTCCTCTTACCTGGCAGCTTCATCCTTACCATCATTTTCTCAATATACTCAGCATCCCTTTGCAGCACATGTCCAAACTGATGTAATCTTGCCTCTCTGGCTTTGTCTCAAAACCATCCAACATGGGCTGACCCTGTCATATACATATTGCTAATCCTGTCCACCCTTGTCACAACCAGTGCAAATCATAACATCTGTAACTCTGCCCATCCAAATGTGAGTCCTGCCTTTTTGTCAATGACACTGTCCCCAACCCATACAACATAGCTGGTCTCACTACCCTGTTGTAGACCTTCCCTTTCACTGTTACTGCCACAGATAAGTACTGATACTCTTTTCCACCCTCTCCATCTTGCTTGTACTCTCTTCTTCACCTGTCCTCCACAGTCGTCATTACTCTGAAATGTTGATCCCAATCATTTATATTCATCCCCCATTGCCAGCTCTACTCCCTGCATCTTCAATATTCCACTACCCTCCCTCTCATTCACACACATATATTCTGTCTTAGTCCTGCTGACTTTCATTCCTCTCCTCTCTAGAGCATATCTCCACATCTACAGGGTCTCCTACATCTGTACCCTACTCTCATTACAGATCACAATGTCATCTGCAAACATAGTCAATGGGGACTCCTGTATGATCTTGTCTGTCAACCTGTCCTTCACCATTGCAAATAAGAAAGGGCTCACATATGATCCCTGATGTCATCCCACCTCCACCTTAAACACATCTGTCACTCCTGCCACAGACCTCACAGCTGTCATGCCATCAGTCTTACATATATCTCTGCCACTCATGACTTCCTCATACAATACCACAACTCCCCTCTAGGCACCCTGTCATATGCTTTCTCTACATCCAGAAAGACACAAAGCAACTCCTGACCTTCTCTGTACTACTCCATCAACACTCTCAGAGCAAACATTGCATCTGTAGTGCCCTTACCTGACATGACAACATACTGCTGACCACTACTCATCACCACCCTGCTTAACCTAGCTTCCACTACTCTTTCCCATGACTTTATGCTGTGACTAATTAATGTTATCCCTCTGTAGTTACTACAGCTCTGCACATCAACCTTATTCTTAAAATGGTACACAACACTTTCTATCCACGCCACATGGAACCTCTCATTTTACAAGACATCATTAAACAATCTAGTGAAAAACAGCACTGCCATTTCCCCTAAACACCTCCATGCTGCCACAGGTATGTTATGTGGATCAAGAGGCTTTACAGTATTCACCCTCTTCATAGTTATCCTTACTTCCTCCTTGGTAAGCCATTGCACTTCCTGATTCACCATACCCACATCATTCAACCTTCTCTCTCTCATTCTCTTCATTCATCAGCCTCTCAAAGTACTCTGTCCATCTGCTCAACACACTCTCCTTGCTTGTGAGTACATTTCCCTCATTATCCTTTATCACCCTTATCTGCTGCACATCTTTCTTAGCTCAGTCCCTCTGTCTAGCAATCCGGTACAAGTCCTGTCATCCCTTCTTAGTGTCCAACCTGTCATACAAGCCATCATATGCCTCATCCTTAGCCTTTTCCACCTCTCTCTTTGCCATGCATCTCATCTCCTCATACTCCTGTCTACTTCCCTCATCTCTCCGACAATCCCACTCCTTCATCCCCAACCTCTTTCTCTGTATACTGTTCTGTACTTCCTCAGTCCACCACCAGGTGCCCCTGTACTTCTTCCTCCATCCACATGTCACACCAAGCACATTTCTAGTTGTCTCCCTTACTAGCTCTGCTGTACTTACCCAGATATTTGGTAAATCATCACTGCCACCCATTACCTGTCTTAACTCTTCTCTGAACTCCACCTCACAATCACCCTTTTCCAGTTCCCACCATCTGATCCTTCTCCTTCAAAATGGCCCTCCTACATTCAATATATTGCACATGTGTGCATCTCCCTCCACTCTTGTATGTCACCCTATGCTCCTCCCTCTTGTTATAGTCTGTATTCCCCACAGCCATATCCATCCTTTTTGCAAAATCCACTACCATCTCACAGTCTGCATTGATTTGCTTAACAACATACATACTCATCACTTCCTCATCCCCTCTGTTATCTTCACCAACATGGTCATTGAAATCTGCTGCAATCACCACTCTCTCACCCTCAGGTACAGATAGCACCACATCATCCAACTGACTTGACATTTCGCTTTCTCATCCACAGCACAAGTAACTTGCGTAGCATATACACTAGCAACATTCATAATTACACCATCCATTTCGATATTCATAAACATCACTCTATCAGACACACATGTCATCCTCCAGAAACACCTTTGACACACTGTTCTGTCAGGATAACCCCTATCCCCTTTCTCCTCCCATCCACAACCTGATAGCACAATTATGACCTGGCTCAGATAATCTAGCTGTACTCCCCTTCCATCTGGTCTCTTGCACACGCAATATATCCACCTTCCTATGGCCATCATATCAGCTAGCTCTGTTCTTATACCAGTCATACAGCCAATATTAAAAGTTCTTACCCTCACTACCACACTCCTAGCCTTTCTCCTATCTTCCTGCCTTATGTGTTTTGGACATCCTCCAGGGTATGTCTGTTAATACAAAGGTGACTGTGCTATTGAATGACTCAAGTGTGTTACAACAATATTAAGACAGTGTCACTAATTTTGTCCCATTGTCCCCCATGTATTTGTGGTGTCCTACAGATGTCTTGCTCTAACAGTTTGAGAGGGACGACTGGGCAGCAAGAGTGTGAACATAGTGAGCCATACTGACATAGAACAGAAATGTATAACAGGTATTACCTGTGCACATATCAGTATGAGTATCTGGCCACCTCATAACAACAGACATGGGATGCAAAATGTCAGTTAAATAAGCTGTACGTGTTGTACACGTGTGTAATCTTAGTTACTGTGCATCCAATAGAGTGACATTTCTAAAGCCACTGGTTGTTTCATTGCCCTGACACAGCCATGGGTACTACAGTAAGCATGATTATCTGTTTGAAATTGGAGAAGTGCCCAGCTGTGTTATGACTGTGTGTCTATGCCTACTATAAACAGCTATATGAGCACCAATATAGCTGTATGGACTCAGCAATACCTTACTCGTAAAACCTGCCTCCACCAAAGTAGAGTAATCCCCTTTGCTGGACATCAGCAATATACAAACCACAAAGTTGGTCCATATATTGGCTGTACAGGGCAAATTAAGAGCTGGCACCAACTTGGCATCGTCAGCCTTTGTCTGATCAAACATATAAGGTCACAGGTGGAGTACTGTAAGGCTGCCTATGAGTACAGTTTGGACACATCCACCAAGGCCAGTCATAAGGCAAGGCCATCTTCACATATGTCTGCAATCTCAGAGGCAACAAACCAACCCACCCTGTAATGGTGGTCAATCAGACCACATACACAAACAACATAGCTACAGCCATACAGCCAACCTGCTGCAGATAGGTTTAGAGCAGACATCACCCCCTGGATCAGCATCACTATAGGTGGATATGCACAGCACCCACACCCCTCCCATCATCACCACTGGGCAGGTACATATTGCCTACTGAAAGGCAACAAATGTAAGTGTCCATTGGACCTGATAACATCCCTGTCTGCATCCTACATGAACGTAGGCATTGCTCCCAGCTCTATTACACCCTGTAGTCACACTAAGCCTTGGCACCATCCACACCACATCTGCATTGAAGATGGCCAATGTCATCCCTCTACACAGACATGAATGAGGAGTAATGGATTATGAAATTAACTAGCCTCATTGTGGGGAATATGACACATCAGGACCAGCAGTGCAATGCAGCAGATACAGTGCTGATAGATTACAGGGGTATGTTGTGGCTGTGAGTGGTGGTTACTGGTATTCAATTTAGTTGTGCAGGTTCTGTACATACTGTTGCCAAATGTATGAGGTCCTGTGATGTGCATCCTGTTTTATGTCTTCCAGGTGCAATGTCGCATCAGCAAAGGTCTACTTTCTCAGCAGCTGAGACAAATATAATCATAGAAGCCATACTACAGAACCATGCCATAATATTTGGTCACAGCCAGCAACATCCGTGGGAGAGGACTGGCCTGTGGGATGATTTAGTCCACAAGGTAAATGATGTTGGCCTGCACGCACGTACATACAAGTAGGTCCAGCATTGTGCAAATGACTTCATACGCTATGCATGGCAAAGGGCCTCTGCAGTGGCCAGAGACCACACAGCCACAGGTGGGAGCCCAGCCATGCAGCCCCCACTGACACCCACTGAGGAACTCCTCAGCAACTTTGGGGCAACTGTCCCAGTACAACATCAAGGTACAGACCTCCGTACTACCAAAAGAAGAAGCACCACAGTGTATCCAACTGCCCAAATAAATCCTGCAAGCACGATGAGTTAACGTACTGTTTATTACAAAAAAAAAAAAATCACATAACGCGCTTTTCGTCAGGCCACATAGCCCAACTTCTTCAGATAATTATACAACATAGGCTATACACTACATAGGAAGTGAAAAGGAAGTGAAAAGTCAGCTGGTTCCTGAATCAGCAGGAATCAGCTGCTCTTAAAGTGGCAACCATCTTCATTCATTACCTAAAATATATAGCTTAAACAGTTCTCATCTAACACATTTTTTTAAAGCAATATTTTAAAATAATAGATAAATAGTGTAAAAAATCTAAAACCAATAATTATCTATTATGAAATATTAATGCAATTAAAATTAAAATTAACAGTGTATGTATGTATTTATATTTTTGTTTTGTGTTCGAGTATAATAAACCTTAAAAGCATGTAAATAAAAATATGTAAGTGAAAAACAGCAAAACCAGATTTAAGAAGCTGAAAGTCAAATATACTCTAAGACAACAGTATGCATAGACCATTTTAAACACAGCATAATAGTCAACTCCTAACCAAATTTTTAAGTTGTAGAATGCACTTCATTGAATACATTTCATTAATGCCCGGAGGGTAACATGCAAAGGTACGTAATTGCCAACTCAATTCTAATTTCTCTAAGAGCAAGGAAAGAGGCCCTCAACTAGGGTCATAGGCAATACAATCTATAGCCCTAAAAGTAAAACCATGGGTGGGTGCTTTCATAATGTGCCTGGCCAATGCGTTCTCTGATTTGTTGGACCTAATAGCGTATGTGTGTTCATAGACCCTGTCCCTAAGCCTTCTGTCAGTTTTGCCGATATAGAAGGCAGGACAGGTATGACACTTAGCTAGGTATACCACTCCCTTGGAGTTACAATCAAATTTGTACTTAGTATTGTATTCAAAACCTCTTATACTAAATTGTATTCCCTGCTCCATATATTTACAATACGGGCATGACAGACACTTGTTCATACCTGCATGGTTAAATGTAGCAAAGTTTGAGTACCGAGTACTAGATTCTTTAAGTTTTTTCCTTTTCTATAAACTATTCTAGGGAAGTCAGTAGGACCTCTTGGTAGATGTGTATCCATGTTTATCAAGTCCCAATTTTTCCTTAAAATATTAATAAAATCATAACTGTCTACACAATATGCAATAATAAGCCTATTTTCATTTTCATTTAGTGTCCCATCCTGTAATGTACAGCTGTTTGTTTCTAAACTCTGGTTACTTGATAATATTGCTTTCTAAAAGCCCACTTCTCTTTTATTTTTCACTTCCTGACAAATTTCTTGTAGGAGTGAAATAGGATAACCTCTTTTTTTAAGCATTTCCATAAGTGTTGAGCATTCTTCAATGAACTGGTTGTCATCCATAACCATTCGAGCTGCCCTTACAAATTTGCCCTTAACAACCGAACTTGTTTGATGGGCCAGATGGCAGCTACTATAATGAAGAAATGCATTTGAATATGTTTCCTTTCTATAAATCCTGGCTTTAAAACATTGGTTTTGTTTATCCTTACTTAAATCAACATCCAAAAAAGCAATTCTATCCTGTGAAAAATTATATGTGAATTTTAAGAATGTACTAGTGTTGGTTGTTTAAGTAAGTTAAAAAGTTTGAAGCCTCCTGTTGGTTACCCTGGAACAGGATACATATATCATCCAAGAAACGTATGTAATATTTAATCTTACTTGTGTATGTAGTTACACCAAAGACATGTTCATGTTCCCAGTAGGACATTACTAAATTTGCAAATGTACTTCCACATGGAGAGCCCATCACCACTCCTATTTTTTGTAAGTAGTGTCTGTTGTTAAAAGTGATGTAATTGTTGGAAAGAACTGTGTCCAATAATTCAGCCATCAATTTTATTTCATTCTGGGGGGCTCCCATACCATGTAGTAATAAACTCACCCATTCAATTCCCTCTGTGTGGGGAATTGATGAATACAAGTCTTTCACATCTATTGTAAGAAAGTTTAAATCATCTTGATATTGTAGGTGGTTTATATTGTCCAAAAATGTCCAAGAATCTTTACAAATATACTTTTATTGAGACACATATTTCTTTAAAGTGTGGTCAATAAATTTAAAGCAAGCATAAGTAATACTTGCTCTAGCGTCAACCAATGGTCTCATGGGTGGATTGTCTATGCTTTTATGTATTTTTGGTACTCCAAAAATGGTAGGTATCCTTGGGGCTGACATATGTAAATAATTTGCTACAGTCATATCTATCCTTGCTTCAATGAATAATTCTTCAAGAAATACTTTAACTATTCTATAAGCTATGTTATTTCGTTCTTTGATACCTTCTCATAAGTGTCACTTTCTAAAATGGTCTGAATTTTACTGTTATAATCATCCAAATTGAAAATAACTATGCCCCCTCCTTTGTCTGGTTTCATAGTCCTGATGTGTGCTTGTTGCAGATACATAAGTGCTTGTTTTTCTTCCTTGGTGATGTTATAGTTAAAATTAGTGGTGTATTCATTATTCATCTTATTTATTTTGTGAAAAATATCTAACATACATATTTTTTCAAACAAAGCCACATCTGGATGAGGATGGGGGCAAAATGTTCTAGTAATATAAAATGGTGTGATAGAGGATGGTGCCTCTCCTAGTAATAAGTTTAAATTCAACTTCCTAATGAATAATTTAAGATCAATAATAAACTCTGTTAAGTTGGTTCTACATGAAGGAACAAAAGTCAAAGCTTTTGCTAGTAAATTAGCTAAAGTAGTATCAACATGAAAGTCAGAGTAATTAAAAATCTTAAAGTCCCCAGTGGAATTGTATACAATAGTAACAACTGGTTCTTCTAAAAGTGCATTCCCTTTGTCTGGTTTCTCCTGCTGTGTCGGTTCTGAAATGGAAAGATCTGTAGTGTCCACATTAGTATGTTCACTAGTTACTGGTATGAATGATAGTATGTTTTCCCCATGCCTTGCCTCAGGTTGTACCCCGAGGCAGAAACTTCAGCTCGAACACAAGGTGAGCTAATTACTGAAAATGTACAAATTGAAACATTGACTGGCAAACTTAAACTATTAGACTTAAAGTTACTTAAATACAAAAAACTACATTTGGAACTAGCTTATTTTAAACAATGTATTAGCAAAGGCATAGTTCCAAAAGGTCTTTGAATTTGGCAATATCCCACTGGGCCGGTAGGAGGTTCAGAATTCCACCAGGACTTAATAAAAATGTTTAATAATCATGGTATTGAACTGTTACAACTTATAAGTAAGCACTACCACAAAACTGCAGATGACTTATTACAGGAAACTACTAGGCTGGATGGTGAAATAAAGAGGGACAGTGACTTTTTTGTTATAAGTATGAATATGAAAGATCGTTTTCTACTATTGACCATTACCTTGAGAAATTAAAAAACAACAAAGTCAAAAAACTAAACTGTGACAGGGAAGCCTATGATAAAGGCTTGGCATATCCAGCACCTCCCTTGTCCCAGACAAACTTTGGTAACATCAGGGACCAAAGTCAGGGTACGACAGCAGGGGGAGTTGGTGGAGCCACATACATGCATGAATTGAAGCAAGGATAGATATGACTGTAGCAAATTATTTACATATGTCGGCCCCAAGGATACCTACCATTTTTGGAGTACCAAAAATACATAAAAGCATAGACAATCCACCCATGAGACCATTGGTTGATGCTAGAGCAAGTATTACTTATGCTTGCTCTAAATTTATTGACCACACTTTAAAGAAATATGTGGCTCAACAAAAGTACATTTGTAAAGATTCTTGGACATTTTTGGACAATATAAACCACCTACAATATCAAGATGATTTAAACTTTCTTACAATAGATGTGAAAGACTTGTATTCATCAATTCCCCACACAGAGGGAATTGAATGGGTGAGTTTATTACTACATGATATGAGAGCCCCCCAGAATGAAATAAAATTGATGGCTGAATTATTGGACACAGTTCTTTCCAACAATTACATCACTTTTAACAACAGGTACTACTTACAAAAAATAGGAGTGGTGATGGGCTCTCCATGTGGTAGTACATTTGCAAATTTAGTAATGGCTTACTGGGAACATGAACATGTCTTTGGTGTAACTACATACACAAGTAAGATTAAATATTACATGTGTTTCCTGGATGATATATTTATCCTGTTCCAGGGTAACCAACAGGAGGCTTCTAACTTTTTAACTTATTTAAACAACACTAGTACATTCTTAAAATTCACATATAATTTTTCACAGGATAGAATTGCTTATTTGGATGTTGATTTAAGTAAGGATAGACAAAACCAATGTTTTAAAGACAGGATTTATAGAAAGGAAACATATTCAAATGCATTTCTTCATTATAGTAGCTGCCATCCGGCCCATCAAAAACGTTCGGTTGTTAAGGGCCAATTTGTAAAGGCAGCTCGAATGGTTACGGATGACAACCAGTTCATTGAAGAATGCTCAACACTTATGGACATGTTTAAAAAGAGAGGTTATCCTATTTCACTCCTACAAGAAATTTGTCAGGAAGTGAAAAATAAAAGAGAAGTGGGCTTTTACAAAGCAATATTATCAAGTAACCAGAGTTTAGAAACAAACAGTTGTACATTACAGTATGGGACACTAAATGAAAATGAAAATAGGCTTATTATTGCATATTGTGTAGACAGTTATGATTTTATTAATATTTTAAGGAAAAATTGGGACTTGATAAACATGGATACACATCTACCAAGAGGTCCTACTGACTTCCCTAGAATAGTTTATAGAAAAGGAAAAAACTTAAAGAATCTAGTACTCGGTACTCAAACTTTGCTACATTTAACCATGCAGGTATGAACAAGTGTCTGTCATGCCCCTATTGTAAATATATGGAGCAGGGAATAAAATGTAGTATAAGAGGTTTTGAATACAATACTAAGTAGAAATTTGATTGTAACTCCAAGGGAGTGGTATACCTGGCTAAGTGTCATACCTGTCCTGCCTTCTATATCGGCAAAACTGACAGAAGGCTTAGGGACAGGGTCTATGAACAAACATACGCTATTAGGTCCAACAAATCAGAGAACACATTGGCCAGGCACATTATGAAAGCACCCACCCATGGTTTTACTTTTAGGGCTATAGATTGTATTGCCTATGACCCTAGAGGAGGGCCTCTTTCCTTGCTCTTAGAGAAATTAGAACTGAGTTGGCAATTACATACCTTTGCATGTTACCCTCCGGGCATTAACGAAATGTATTCAATGAAGTGCATTCTACAACTTCAAAATTTGGTTAGGAATTGATTATTATGCTGTGTTTAAAATGGTCTATGCATACTATTGTCTTAGAGTGTATTTGACTTTCAGCTTCTTAAGTCAGGTTTTGCTGTTTTTCACTTACATGTTTTTATTTACATGCTTTTAAGGTTTATTATACTTGAACACAAAACAAAAATATAAATACATACATACACTGTTAATTTTAATTTTAATTGCATTAATATTTCGTAATAGATAATTATTGGTTTTAGATTTTTTACACTGATTTTTTACACTATTTATCTATTATTTTAAAATATTGCTTTAAAACAATGTGTTAGATGAGAACTGCTTAAGCTACATATTTTAGGTAATGAATGAAGATGGTTGCCACTTTAAGAGCAGCTGATTCCTGCTGATTCAGGAACCAGCTGACTTTTCACTTCCTTTTCACTTCCTATATAGTGTATGGCCTATGCTGTATAATTATCTGAAGAAGTTGGGCTATGTGGCCTGACGAAAGATGCTTTCTGTGATTTTTTTGTAATAAACAGTACATTAACTCATCGTGCTTGCAGGATTTATTTGGGCAGTTGGATACACTGTGGTGCTTCTTCTTTTGGTAGTACGGATCCAGTTTGTGTTTGTGTCTTAGCTTTGAAGGTACAGACCTCCCACATTCTGGAGTTGGTTTGGCACCCAGACAACGGATGAGGAATGTGCAGGTAAGGCCCCAGTGGAGATTACTAGACTAGTGTAGCAGATTTACTTGTATTTTATTTGTAGAGTATCTACATACATGTGTCAGGTCAGATCACAGTTGTGGGTGGGGTTTTCTAATGCACAGAACTGCACATCTATGATGAAGGACAGCAAATTGTGTAGTATTAGGGGTTGTACTGTAAATGTGCAGACATGCTGTATCCTTCCTGTACCAATGCCACATGTGAGTCTGCTGACAATACTTCTCTTCAACTACCTAGGTCCATCTGGTCTGCAAAACTTGGACTGAACCACAAAAGGAGGGGGAGTATCCATATTCATCAAAGATACCCACATCTCCAGGTTAGTGGCAATGCACGAAGCATCGGAGACCATCCAGGTGCAACTAACCATAGGCAAAACTGCCTTACAGTTTGTAGCATGCTACAGACCACCCTCTCAAACTCAGGAACCCCACACAGCCTTCCTGAAGACACTGGAGAGTATGAATGTCTCTCCAAATACCATCATTTTGGGAGACTTCAACTACCCAAACATAGATTGGGTACATTACTCAAGCCCCAACACCCTAGCCCAAAGGTTCCTAGAATTCATAAACTCAAATGCAATGGAACAACTGGTCACCATTCCCACAAGAGGAGACAATATACTAGACCTGATCATCACAAACATGGGGACAAAATGCTCCACACCGGAAGTATATCCCTCTTTGGTAAGATCAGACCATAAATTAATCTCACTGGATATCCACATCCCGCCCCCACCCCCTGCACAAAAGACCACAGTGAAGAACTTCTCAAAAGCCAACTTCACACTTCTTAAGACTGAAGTGGTATCCTTCAAGGCCCCTGGGCCAGTGGAAACCACAACCCACACTGCTGAATCCTTTGCAAATGCTTTCTACAGGCACCTTCAAGAATGCATGGATCATGCAATCCCAAATAAAACCAAGACCCATTCCCCCAAAGGCAGGCGCCCAGTCTGGTGGACCCCAGCCATAAACAAACTTTACAACAGGAGGAGGAAGCTACTACATGACAGAGCAAAATCCCCAAAAGGGAAGGCATCTCTGATCAGTACTAGCAAAAAACTATGATCACTCATAAAATTATCCAAGGCCAACTTTGAGAGAAAAATCAAAAGACACAAAGACAATCACAAGGCCTTCTTTAGCTATGTTAGAAACCTGGGTGGAAACTCCCAGATATGCTCAGAGTTAGTCCAAAATGACACAAAATACACTGAACCCACTGACATTGCCAACATTCTGGCAGACAGGTTCAGTGCAAATTTCTCCTCCCCCTCCCCCCCAAAAGGAGAAATAACTATCACAGCAGAGTGTAGCCTCCCTAACATCTCAGATGCCCAGGTGAGAGCCACCCTCTCTAAAGCTAAAAACACAGCATCAATGGGACCGGACGGTGTCCCGGGCTGTGTGCTACATGAACTCTAAGAGGAACTAAACCCACACATAAGGCTGCTGTTTAATCTTAGCCTTACTACAGGATATGTACCCAAAGAGTGGCGTACGGCAACAGTGGTCCCACTTCACAAAGGCAGTGCTTCTACGGACCCTGGAAATTACCGCCCCATAAGCTTGACGAGCCTGGTCTGCAAAGCTATGGAGAGGATCATTATGGAACTCATAAACAAAGACATTGGGGACCTACAGACATTGGATCCTACCCAATTTGGCTTTGTCAAGGGCAGATCCTGCCTTTTGAACTTGGTCGACTCTTTTGAAACAGTCACTAAGGCCATTGATGAGGGCAAGACAGTTCACACAGCCTACCTTGACCTTGCAAAAGCCTTTGACACAATACCGCACTCGGGCATCATAGACAAACTCACCAGCTTAAATGTAAACCCATATGTCACAAGATGGGTTGCAAACTGGCTCAAGGACAGAACCCACAGGGTCAGAGTTGCTGGAGCTATGTCAGACTCTAAGCCAGTCACAAGCGGTGTCCCACAGGGCTCAGTCCTGGGACCCCTCTTGTTCGGCATTTATTTTTCTGAGGTACAGGCAAACATAGGAGGATTGTGGCTGACAAAGTTCGCAGATGACTGCAAACTGGGTGCCATAATTGATACTCCAGCAGACACAAACATCCTTCAGAGAGGCCTCATAGAAATGGATAATTGGTGCCAGAGCCATGGCCTTAAGCTGAACGCCAAAAAAAGTATAGTCATACCCTTTGGGAAAAACAAGGTACCCACAAATTACCACATAGGTGGTAATCCATTAATCTGGAAGAGGTAATCAGGGACCTAGGGACCCAGGTTGACAGTAACCTCTCATTTGACACTCACATTGCCAAAGTGGTTAGGAAGGCCTTCTATATTGCCCACCTTATCATGAAGGGTTTCACATCGAGATCAAGAGAGGTCATTGTGCCCCTGTACTCTTCTCTTATCAGGCCAATGATTGAGTACAATGCCCCATTTGGGATGTATCTCACTCGACACCTGCAGCAGTTGGAAAGACCCCAAAAGTTCCTCACCAAGAGAATAAAGGGTCTTAAACATATGTCATATGCTGCTCGACTGAAAAAACTCCAGCTCTATTCAGTCGCATACCGCCTACTCAGAGGTGATCTGTGCCTGACGTACAAGGCCATGTCCAATCCGGAATTAATGGACATGCTCCACCTCAGAAAATCCAAATCCATCAGAGCCATGAGAGCAAGAGACTTAAACCTCAACACAGAAATAAATAGGACATGCTGGAGGGACAGATTCATAACCCAGAGGCTCCCTACACTCTGGAATAGAATCCCAGTCCATGTTAGGCAGAGCCCCTCACTGATTCTATTCAAGAGAAATCTTGACGAGTGGATGGGAGATCATAGGTTTACCCCGGGGGTCATCTCTGTGTCACTACTAGACAGAGGCACAGTAAACTAAACCCTAAAAGGGCGTAGTATTCTCATCCTAAGGGGTGGTGAAAGCCACACACACTCTGGCTAGGCTTATAAATGCCCTAGGGCAGATAGCCTAGTACGAACCTATGAACCTATGTAGGATGGCAGCCTGAAGCTGGTGAGTATAGAATTGTTATATTGTGGTTTGCCAATACCCCAGGCATGTGAAGGCCATGCAATGTACCATGCACAAAACTGTCACTCATAGCTATATTGCTTTATGCATATGTTCACTTGTGGTGTGGTTAACTGCATTGCATCACAGTGGTCACCACAGGGGCCTATCTGAAGAGAATGTAACATCTCTGTAGCATACCTTACAACCTGTCAGTGTAAGACTTCTGGACATAGACCAACAAAATGGGGGGACAAATTTCCTATGGTAGGGATATGTGTGAAACATTACTCTCATACAGTGGATATAAACAATGTACACACCCCTGTTAAGATGCCAGGTGTTTGTGATGTATATAAAAAAAATGAGACCACAGTATGAAAGTCCACACATTTCCCAAACTGTAATGTGACCTATGACATGTACAATTCACTTGTAAAACCAATCAATCTGTTGGGCACCAAATATGGAGTATACAAACCTTACAATAAGCTGGATGCATATGTGTGCAGACCCTTCAAATAATATCTTTAAATTTATTAAAATTTAAATTCATTAAATTCATCTTTAAATTTCTAGTCTCCCATCAGGACACAAGTGCTCTTCAGCAATTACATTCTGCTTGTTGAGCACACTCAAGCAAATCTGCAGTCTGCGGCTACCACTCCATCCATACAGTATAAGAAGGAATCAGTACTGCAAACTAAACAAGGATATACATTTTGAGCTTCAAGAGCAGGAGCACACTCAAGCAAATCTGCAGTCTGCAGCTACCACTCCACCCATACAGTATAAGAAGGAATCAGTACGGCAAACTAAACAAGGATATACATTTTGAGCCTCAAGAGCAGGGTCAGTCCACCCAGGCATTCTACTTGTATGTTTTATGAGAGAGAAGCTATTACATTAGCAGTATTTCTTAGTAGTTCTCAGCTTGCTAATAAAACTGACTGTTGTAGCCTTGTGCCCCCCCCCCCCCTGAGCTAGTACAGTAATCCTAACTGTCCAATAGACAGTATACATTTAATTCAGATCCCTGGGACTAAATTAACCATCAATCAGCCCTCTCAGTGCTTTCTGTCTTAGTTTGTATCACTTGGAGGCCCACCTGTTTATTTGTATCTCTATACATTCCCCTTCATTGCTAATGTATTTCCCTACTAATCTGTGCACATACTGGTTACTAATCAGTAAATCAATGTGAAGACACACTCCCAACCTTAATAAACTTTGCTGTCTCTTCTCTCCTTCACTTTACAGGTAGTTTGAATTATTACTTACCCCCTCTAAGGCCTTCACTGATTTCCACTGATTGCCTCTCTGGTTTCTTTGCATTTCACCTGGTTTACACCCCTTGTGTTATCTCCCTCCCCCAATACTGTCTATATTAGAATCCTGCTGAGTATGGAGCCATCTTTAAATTTCTAGTCCCCCACCATGGCACAAGTGCTCTTCAGCAATTATATTCTGCTTGCTGGTAATCTATTAGACCTCAGGAATTTGTTTAAAGTGTTCAGATTTGTAAAAGTAATACTTACTTTTTTCTCTTGTCTTGGTTGTCTCTGCCCCTCTCCATTCGCCCTTGCTAATGCTCGGGTTCTCTCCACTCCCCTGCCCTGCCCTGTATTCCCTCCCACCCCCACTACCTCTACATTTATAGTAATCACAGCCACACCCACAGCTCACTCTCACATCACCTCCACCAATCACAGCTCCTCAAGTCATATCACATTATACCACACCAACTTGCTCCACATAAAATACTCCCAATCACTCTCATTCCCATTAGGCATTTTTTTACATCACCCACACTACTTCCCCAACCACATATACTGCAACAGTATAATTCCTATTCAGACCCCCCACCTAGAACTAACTTAAACTTTATAACTATGACTATCACACAACTAAGTCTAGTCTGTCTTCTCATAATTATTTACAACACCACAAGTTATCACTCTAGCAATATCCCTAAACTTAGTAGCACAACACTGCATTATGCACTCTCATATACAGACACCACACATTATAATAATATCTGCCCACAATTGTTCAAGAACTACATAACAGACCAATTCAGAACTAAACACATATGCTCTCATTCCTACTTCAAAAAACACAATACTTTCTCACACTCCTCACCAAACTCCAACACCTGTATCACCATTTTAACACCAGGCTCACCATAAGTGGGGATATTCACCCCAACCCAGGCCCAAATCCATCCTGTCCAACACAAACTACTCCAACACAAATGTCAGAACATAACACCCTCACTTTCTTCATCCCTGGGCAAATCA
This sequence comes from Protopterus annectens, assembly GCF_019279795.1. Lineage (NCBI taxonomy): Eukaryota > Metazoa > Chordata > Ceratodontiformes > Protopteridae > Protopterus > Protopterus annectens. The sequence goes on from NC_056726.1 coordinate 744,685,348, forward strand.
ACAGCAGCAGCAAAATCAACCATCTTTTAATGCTAAATATTAATATTAGAAGTATCAAAAATAAAATACCCAAACTCCAGGCCACAATAGCACACTACTCCCCAGACATAGTTGTTTTAACAGAAACCTGGCTAATTAAAAAACATAGCTAACTCAGAAGTTCTTCCTACCAGCTACAATATCATTAGACAAGACAGACCACTTCATAAAGGGGGTGGAACTGCCTTACTGTACAAGTCCAACTTAACTGTCTGTCAATTATCAAACTTCTACCCCTCCCCCAATAATTGGGACATACTTATCTCACAACTTCAACTTCACCCTAAAAAGGTCATCACCACAATTGTGATCTATATTCCACCTGGTAATACACCTGCTAGCCTTGAAGACTTCTTATCCTGGTGTTCTTCCACATACTCACAATAAACCCTTATTCTGGGGGACTTCAACCTAAATTGGTTCACCTGTATATCAGAACCACCAAGTAATCTAATAAATCTCCATGGCTACCAGCAGCTAGTCCAAATTCCAACTAGATATGATAAAAAAATCTAAAAGGGAATACATCCTTGACTGGGTCCTAACTAACAACCCCACATTGTACCCTCACACAGGCAGTCTCCCAGACACCTTAAGTGACCACAACATAATATACTTTATATGTAGTAAAACAAGCATATGCAAAACCACTAACTATATATCCACTAGAAACACAAAAAATTCTCTCCTGAGGTCCTCAACACTTTACTCTGTAACTGTGACTGGACCCCCCTAAAAATCCTCCCACTTGACCAGGCTGTAGCATATTTCAACAAAGCATTTCTACAACACCTAGACACTGTCACTCCATTGTGCAAAATCAAGGTTAGAACCTCTACAAGCCCCTGGCTCAGTAAAGAAACCAAACAAATCCTCAAGTCCAGAGACACTATCTGGCTTTACTATCAAAAAAAAAAACAAAGAAACACAAAGCCTAACTAAGTACAAAGAACTGCGCAACCATGCAAAAAAAATGCATTAGGCTGGACAAAAAATCCTACTACACAACATTGCAAACTAAATACCAACACAACCCCCAAAGATTTTGGAAAAATGTAAACCAGCTACTGAAATCCACCCAAAAGGCTACCCCTAAACCAAACGCCCCTGACACTAAAGTTCCCATCGAAACACAATTCAACTCCCACTTTGTGAACTCAATTCTATCTTTAGTATCACAGGACAATTCCTTCCTCACTATCCCACCCACAAGACAAATAACACTAATACAAGCTTTACCCTAAAAACAGTTTCCACCACTTCAATCAAAAGCATACTCTCCAAACTAAAAACCTCATCAACAGCAGCCGAACAACTCCCCAGCTATTTCTTGAAACTCACAGCAGATGCTATTGCTATCCCAGTCTCCACTCTCATAAACAGATCAGTTGTTGAAAACTATGTGCCCAAACTCTGAAAAATATCCTATGTTACATCCATACATAAAGGCAGGACCTCCACTGAACTTAATAACTACAGACCCATTGCTTTACTCTCCCCCCTGGCCAAAATCCTAGAAAAATGCATCCATACCCAGATGCTAAACTATCTCCTAGACAGCAACATCCTGTCACCTACTCAGTATGGTTTCAGACCTGCTCATAGTACCACAACAGCCCTCCTCTGCTTCACAGACACAGTAAACCATCTAAAAAATGAAGGCCTACAGGTGTCAACTCTTTTTTTGGATATGTCCAAAGCATTTGACACAGTCTCACACCAAATCCTGCTAAACAAACTAAACCAATATCACCTATCAAATTCCACTCTTACCTGGTTCCAAAGCTACTTAACTGACAGGTATCAAGCTGTGAAATGGGAAAATTCTCTCTCTCCTCAGCTGTCCATAACTATAGGAGTCCCACAGGGTTCTATTTTAGGACCACTACTATTCACAGTCTTCACGAATGACCTCCATACCTCCACACAGCATACATCTATCATTCAGTAGGCAGATGACACTACCTTAATCTGTGCTGCACAAAACATTCCCACCCTCCTGCAAACAACGCAACTAGCATTCTCTGATGTTGAAAACTACCTTACCAAAGCCCAACTTATCCTCAGTCCAAAGAAAACTCAGCTTATGATTATAACCAGTTCTAACAAAAACACTGATAACAGTCAATTCACTATCTACTCCACAAATGCTACTCTAGTCGCTCCAGTGGCACAGGCTAAGCTACAGGGAATAACCATAGACTCCCACCTAAAATCTGATAGTCATCTCAACTTAACTATTAAAAAAGTACATGGCAAACTGAGATCACTCTACCCTATCAAATAATTTATTACCAACAACACAAGATCAGCCATTGCTTGCTCCCAACTTCTATCCACCCTACTCTGTGCATCTCCCATTCTGACTAATCTCAACAAAACTGAACTAAGCAAAATGGAAGACTGCTATAACAGAATTGCCTGCTTTGCTGCAAATTGCTCATATAGAACTCATCACTGTACTGCTTTGAGACAGCTCCACTGGCTTGAACTGCCCAACCTCCTAACCTACAATCAGCTCTGCCTCTGTCATTCTATCTATTACCTCTCCAATAAGTGTCCTGCCCTCAAAAATCTAGTACAACATCACTCAGCCAAAAGGCCTCTTAGATCATCAAGCAAACTACTACTAGAAGTCACCAACAGCTACTATAGCTTTGGAGATGCGCTATATAGTAGTTCAGTGGCTAAAAAATGGAACTCTTTCCCCAGTAGCATTCAAAACACATTATCCAAAGCCTTCTTTAAAGACCTCATTAGGCAACATCTCAAGCAAAGTTGCCAGTGCCATGATTGCTCCCCAGGCTAGTGGAAGTGGATAAGGTATACATACTAAATCTAGAGCACTTGATAATAGTTTTCAATCTTACTCACAAACACTGGCTAATCTACAATGTATGCACTGTACCTGTGTATTATGTATGTAGTCTACCTATGTTCCAAACTTCAGCTGTACACCACAAATCTATTAAGTACTTTTATTTTTAAATTCATATTTTTGTTTGTTCTCTCCACTGTAACTGTTGATGTGCCACATACCACTGTAAAAACATGTCTTTTGTAATTTGTGTGTATACTGATCATGTCTAAATAACTAAATGTATGTGTAATTTTTCTCTGTGGAGCTTTTCTCCCTGGACATCTGCTGAAAAGGGGCCTTTTCGGCTCAGTAAGACACCCCCAGTTAACAAATGTAAAATAAATGAATATTTTATTGTAGCAGCTTGTCTTTACTGACAGCATTCAGTCTGCTTGGGTACACACCTGCCATCAAGTAAAGGCACACCAAATAACAGTTTGCTGTCCAAGTAGGATATTCATGACATTTGCTCAGTTGCCTTCAACAACAACAGCCATGGCTTTCCAACAGCTTGCAAACCAGCATAGGGATCTCATATTTGAAAGGTATCAGTTAAGAGTGGGGTACAATAACATTACCACAGCATTGCATACACCATGGAACACAGTGAAGAAAGTAGTCAAAAGGTGGACTGAATATGGGACAACAATGATGTTGAAAAGAACCTGATGTACCTCCAAATATGATGACAAGACATGTCAAAACCTAGTCAATGAGGCTGCCAGGAGACATACAGCAACACTAAGGGAGTTTCAGGAATCTCTTGCAAGTACTGGTGTTGTGTACTACATGAGAAGACTCTCCTGTATTCTGCATACATCTGGCTATAGGGTATGGTCAGAAGATGGAAGCATTTCCCCATACCAAAAAACATTGACAGGTAGAAACAATTTGCAATACAGCACATCAAGTCTCCCAAAGGCATGTGTGAAAATGTGTTATGGTGTAATGAGACTATGGATTAACCTCACAGCCACAATATGAAAAGGTATGTGTGGTGTACAAACAACAACCTTCTTAACCTGAACACCACCATCCCCCATGGTGAATTATGCTGGTGGCAATGGCCTGCTGTGGGGATGCTGTTCCAAAGTCAGAACTGGGCCTGTAGTCATCGTAGTGTTAATTTGGAACAGTTCCAAATAACACCCACGTCTGGCCAAAATCCATCAGGTGTCTGCAAGAATGCTGAGGATGGGGAATGGTGTCAGCCTTCAATATGACAAAGACCCAAAGCATACACCCAAAGCTATCTAAGAAAATCTCCACCTGAACACACTAATGGTTATGGATTGGCCCAGCCAGAGCCTAGACCTACACCAGATAAACATACCCCAGTGTAACCTGACAAGGGCTGTGTAGATGAGCCGCCCTTGCAATCTGACAGAATTTGGTGACCTTTGCATGGAAAAGTGGCCAAATAATGCCAAGTCAAGATGTGCCATGCTGATAGACACCTTCACAAGAAGAGTGAATGCTGTAAGTCACTTACAAGGTGCTTCAACAAAGTATAATTTTAAGGGTGTGCACACTTATGCAAACACCCTATCTTACATATTGCAGTCATTATATTTTACATGTAACATATTTGTTTGTTTATCAATTAGATTGCACAGGTCATATGTCACATGAAAGTTGGGTATCATATTGAAATGCATTATTGCAATGTCAATTCATATATTACAAAAACATATCCACTGTAAGCTTAGAAGGTTGGTGGTATAACAGGAATTGTCTGACCATACATTTACTGCTGGTTTGGAAGTCTGACACTCAAATGTATGTCATTAATCAGTGATATCACTCCTCAGATCTTCCCAGTTATGTATCATGGAAACACAAGGGCTATGAGAAACAGAGCAAACATATGTGCCAGATATCTACACATCCTGCAAGGATCAGTACAGTTGTGAGGTAAGTTCTGTAGTACTTGCCACTGTACTATACAGGTGAACAGCAATAATGTGTACATGAGCGCAGTCTGTGCTGGGGAAGGGCCATCACCTACTAACACTAATCATGTATCCCAGAGCTATATATTGTTAGTTACATGCAGTAAAACTGGCTGCAATGCATAATGTTGAGGACAGTGTGTCATGCATGCCAGCATTTGGGTAATGTGTGGTCTGTGTAAAAGATTTGTGCCACCTCACATGTAAGTGTGTGTGTGTGCGTGTGTGTGTGTGTGTGTGTGTGTGTGTGTGTGTGTGTGTGTGTGGGTGTGTGTGGGTGTGTGTGGGTGTGTGTGGGTGTGTGGGTGTGCATGTATTTGCATATGTGTACCAGCCAATCTCAGAGTGGAGGTATTAATGTACATATTTTGTCTTCCCCTCACAGGTGGTGATGGGGTTTGGTTACCTTTCCGCTTGGAAACTGATGTCATTATCTCTGCAGACTCTGACAATGATGATAGGAATAGTGAGGTACAGGCAGGGTTGTCAGGGGCTGAATATGTGCCATTGGTTGGCATCCCACTCTTGTCCACATGATCCCTGCCCACAGTGACAATGCCCGCACATACTCCAACACCAGTGGCCAAATGATGGACAGTTGGCAGGTGGTGGCATTGAGCAGGATAGTGTGGTGACTATGGCAGGTGTGAGTGTAGACTCTGGCCATAGCAGAGTGCAGGTGAGGTTCCACACAGGCGGATGGACAGGGTTGCTCAATGGAGGACAACTGCTCATCAATCCGCTGTCACAAGTGCCACAGCAGGAGTCACCAGATGCATATCTTGGGCTGTCATGGATGCACAGGCACATAGTGAATGCCACACCAGACAAATACTGAGGGTGGTGGATGCAACTCTTCCTGATTGGACATACATGACCTTGTTGAGGCCACATGTCAAAATACTGAGGTCATGGATGGATGATGGGGTGAGACCTTGGCAATCATTGACCATGGCATGTCTGTGCTACAGCGTGTGGTGGGAGATGGGCATTGGCCATGTGGATGTAGGTCAGCACCAACAACAGCTGAGAGTCTATGGGGCTGTGCACCTTCACATTCTTGTAGTGGCAGTGACACCAGCACTATCAAAGGGGGGTTGCTGTCCACATCACACTGGAGCAGGCCATGGGCACATGGTTCTGGCTAGTCCTGTCAGGGACACGGATCCATCAGACAGCAGTCACCATCAGGAAGCAGCACTGCATCTGGCCTTGGGTGTGGTGGTGCCACTGATACCCCTTGCAGGACCAGTTCCCATGTCTGTGACTAGAGACAGTGAACTGGACACCCTGCCATATATGGTCCACAGCTGTCCAATGTACCCCTATGTAGGGCAGCCACATGATGTGACTGTGTGCATACGTACACAAACACATCTGTATCACAGGCAGGTCACCTCCAGATACACACTGCACCTCTGCACAGCCCATCTATTGGATACCTCTCCCAACACACACACATGATGTCAACCGTATGGCCCAGCCTAGGCCTCTGGCAAACCGACACCACACCCTGTGCATCCATACCATTGATGCAGGGACATACTAATATGGGTCTGATGCACAGGGTGAATATAGTACAGTGTAGCTACGTAATACTATGTGAGATGCTGTCTACTTGCATTTGTTATGGGTACACATACAGGTGTATGTACCTTATTAACCAGGATGCATTATTGCTGTTAGTACCACTGACTGAATGTAGTCTGACATGCTGTATTCTGTTTGTGTTCCAGGTGTCTGTGTGTCTGCAGGCTGCGGTCCTGTAGACATTCCCAAGAGGGAGTATGACAGAGTGGGAATACACAATCATGTCATAGGCAAGGTACAGCTTCATATGTACATGTACCAGGTGTGTATGCATGCAAGTGTGTGAGGGACACTGTTGTTAGACAGTGTGACCTTGCATACATACATACCCCTTGTCACAGATAAGTAGCCTTCAGACATGTCAGCTCAGTGTTGTGTAGTACTGCAGGCTCATACATACAGAACAGTTTACTGCAGTACTGTCAGCAGATCCCTCACAAGTGTAGCCATTACATTAACTGAAAGTAATTCACCTGTCAACACCTGTTGACCCTGCCATTTCTTTCCCATACACTCAACCCTGATGCAGTTGATGAGGGCATGCATGATACTGTGCACGACAGGTTTGTGGTATGTACTTTTGAGTTCATCGAGTGGAACAGGGAGACAAAATGGTATATCCTTTGCATACACACAGTAAGGACCGACACATGGGATGTGCACACAGTAACATAAACAATGTTGGCAATAGACATATTAGTAAACATAGAGTTCCACCTTGATGTACTGTACTACTACATACACATGACATGCCCCACATAGATTATATGCATGGGACAAAACACACTACCTCTTACAACATGTAATGTTCTGAATGCCTTCATGGATGATGAGATAACCCACCAGAAATAGCATGTGGAGTCATGTATTGCTGCTACAAGCCTGGACAAGTGATAGTGTATCAGACATTGTATCAGCATGATGTTTCAGTCAGGTATGATGCCTGATGCTGGCATGTATGTCACTATACTCAATGTGGCTGATTTGGCAACAATATCACATACATGTTAAGGGACACAGACCACATATAGGTTGCAAACATCTGGATATTCCATGGACATCTGTACAGAGGACTGGTATGGTATGTACAATGGGTTAACATGCTGCATGTGAGGCAGATGCCATTACCACACTGTATAAAATAATGCCATCAGTAGGTGGTAAATAGGCATGGATGCTATACAAATCAAAATGGCATCAGCCAAACAGGATACGATCTTCACCCAAGACACACACACACACACACACACACACACACACACACACACACACACACACACACACACACACACACAGTTGCCAGTATTGAAATTAGATCCCCTACCTATCTGGTTATTTCTGCTATAGTGTTATGCAGTTATCATATGTGCAACAGAGCTTACATAATTTCACCCACTCCCAAGGTACTTCTAAGGTGAATGACATCAGCAGGCCTAGTAAAGTAGGGTAATGGGAAGTTTAAAGGGTGGTACACAACTCAAAATGATACAACACACAGTATATGATTCTCACACAAACAGTTCCCAGTAGTGAGATTGGAACCCCTACCTATCTAGTTATTTCTACTATAGTGTTATGCAGTTATCAGGCTCACCATGGAGCTTACACAATTTCACCAGTCCAAAGGTACTTCTAAGGTGAATTACATCAGCAGGCCTAGTAAAGTATGGTGATGGGAAGTTTACATGGTGGTACACAACTCAAAATGTTATAACAGACACACTATGCGATCCTCACACAAACAGTTGCCAATAGTGAGATTAGAACCCCTCCCTATCTAGTTATTTCTACTATAGTGTTACGCAGTTATGAGATGCACCATGGAACTTACATAATTTCACCTAGTCCCAAGGTACGACTAAGGTGAATGATATTAGCAGGCCTAGTAAAATAGGGTGATGGGAAGCTTACAGGGTGGTACACAATTCAGAATGGTATAACACACACAGTATATGATTCCCACACAAACACACTTGCCAGTATTGAGATTAGAACCCCTGCTTATCTAGTTGTTTGTACTATACTGTTATGCAGCTATCACGTGCTACAGAGCTTACTGGACTGACAACTGGACAAAGGTGGTGATAACTGCACAACTGAGGAAAACTGTTACAGGTGCCAGAAAGTCTGCCTTCAGATTGTCCCATAGATCTTGCTAGTTCTTTCTCTTGAAACACTCCTCAAACTGGAGAACATTGACATTTGTGCTGTAAAAGAGACCTGGTTGACAGCAGCAAACAGCACCCCTGCACTACCAGCCTATAGCTCATTCCTCACCTGCCAGCCCCAAAACATGGACCACAGCTAGAAAGGTGGTGGTGTCTCCATATTAATAATGGATATACACACATCCAGAGTAGTATCCCAGCATAATGCATCTAAGATACTTCAGGTACAACTGACATTGGGTAATAGTGCAATCCTGATCATATCCTGCTATAAGTCCACATCCATGTCCCTAGACTCTCAATCCGCATTCCTTAACACCCTGGAAACTATCAAGGTCCAAACTAACACTCTCATACTAGGAGAATTTAACTACCCCTCCATCAACTGAGTAAGATACTCAAGCACCAATACACTGGCCCAATGCTTCCTGGAATTTATCAGTTCCAATGTCCTGGATCAGTTAATTCTGACACCCAGTGGAGGAAGCAACATCCTTGACCTGTGTTGATTACTGACATATCTGACCATTGCTTGACAACAGTAGTCAATCTCTACCCAGTCAGATCCAACACAGAGTAATCACCATGGAAATCCACATCTCACCCAACACCCCCCCCCCCACAAGGTTAACCACCTTGAAAAACTTCTCCAAAGCTGACTTTGGACTCATAAGAACAGAGGTAGCTAACTTTACAGCACCCATGCCAATGGAAAATGCCTGCATGACTGCCAAATCATACACAAATGCACTGAACAAACATGTACATCAATGCATGGAACTAGCCATACCTAACAGAACCATGACACTCTCCTCCAAACACTAGAGGCCAATCTGGTGGTCCCCTGCCTTTAATAACCTGTACAACAAAAGGAAGAACTGCTTCAAGAAAAGGTGGAGTCCCAAGAATTGTGAAACTCCTTTATTAGCCTCAACAACAATTTGAGATCCCTCATGAAATCATCTAGAGCCACCTATGACAGCAGAATTGCAGCAGACACTGACAACAATCACACATCCTTTGTTAGTGATATCAAGAACTTCCATGCCAATACCCAGAAGTGCTCTGAATTACTGCATAATGCTACCTCCTATACTGAACCAACATATATTGCCAACATTCTTGCCAACACATTCAGTGCCAGCTTTACCTCTTACTCCCCCCCTAGGGGAAAAATCAGAATGCCAGAAGAATGCCAGGCACCTAGGATTACTGCCACCCAGGTTACACCTGCATTGTCCACAGGCAAGAATACAGCTTCCTTGGGACCTCAAATTATCTGTGGCTGTGTTCTACATGAACTACAATGATAACTGGCACCACATATGTGTGCCCTGTTCAGTCACAGCCTCACCTCAGGCTTTGTCCCTCCCAAATGGCACACTGCTACAGTCATCCCTCTCCATAAAAGTGTGGCAACTAAAGACCCTGGGAATTATCAGTCCAGTAGCCTGATGAGTGATATGTACAGCTATGGAACACATCATCATGGACTTAATTTACAAACATATAGGTAATCTCCTAAATCTGAACCCCACACAGTTTGGCTTTGTGAAAGGGAGATCGTGCCTTCTCAACCTGGTTGACTTCTTTGTGTCAGTCACCAGGGCTGTGTATGACAGTAAGGCACTGCATACAGCCTACATCAGTCTGGCTACGACTCTTGATACAATTTCTCAGCCAGGAATTATGGATGAACCCACCAAACTAGGCATCAACCCCTATATCACTAGGGGGGGTTGCAAACTGACTCACAGATAGAACACACAGTGTGAAAGTAGTGAGCTCCAAATCAGACAGCCAGCCAGTCATGAGTGAAGTTCCACAGGGATCCGTCCTGGGTACTCACCTGTTCAGCATGTACTTCTCAGGAGTCCAGGCCAACACAAATGAACTCTGGCTGACCAAGTTCAAAGACAGCTGTAAGCTGGGAGCCATAATTAACTCCACAAGTGATGCAGCCATCCTACAGAAAGGCCTCACTGAGTCCTCTGACTGGTATGGAAACGATGGCCTGAAGCTTAACACCACAAAATGCATCATAAGCCCCTTTTGTAAAATTTCAGTTCCAACTAAGTACCACATCAATGAGACCCCACTGAACACTGTAGGCAGTATAAGAGATCTGGGGACACAGGTTGACAGCAACATCTCCTTTAATCACCACATTGCCACTGTGGTCAGGAAATCCTTCTATGTGACAGCTCTCATTACGAAGGGTTTTGCCTCCAGGAAAAAGGAGGTCACCTTCTCTATGTACCCTTCCTTCATTACATCAATCATCAAATATAATGGCCCATTTGGCGTGTATCTCACTAGATATCTGCAACAGCTGGAAAGGCGACAGAAGTACCTCACAATGAGGATCCTAGTCATTAAACACATGTCCTACACAGACAAACTCAAAAGACTCCAGCTATTCTCTGTCTCATATCACCTACTTAGAGGTGATCTCTGCTTGACTTGCAAAGCCATGTCTGACTCAGCTCTTTTACAAATGCTACATCTAAATACATACCAATCTCTATTTTCCACACACTGCAGGGACCTCAACCTCATTACCACAATCAACACAACATGCTGAAGGGACAGGTTCCTCACCCAGAGACTGCACATGCCCTGGAATAGACTTCCCATACATGTCAAGCAAAGTGCCTAGATGATCCTGTTACAGAGAGATGTTGATGAGTGGATGGGTAATAGAAAGTTCACCTCAGGGATCACTCCAGTGGGTCTACTTGATGGGGTCACTGGGAACTAATGTCAGGTGACACAATTGCAGGGCACTTCTATGGGCTAGGCTTGTAGTGGCTCCAGGGCCATTAGCCTAGTACACACCTATGAAGCTATAAGGGAACTGACATCAGTATGACTGATACAGTAAGTCAGTGGGTGGGTAACTTATCAAAACACTTCTTCCTACAAACATACATGCTTTCACACACACATTTTCCAGATTTGCCAGTAGAACCCCTACATATCTAGTTATTTGTACTATAGTGTTATGCAGTTACCGCACATGCCACAGAACTTACTAGACTGACACCTGGCCAAAGGTGCTGATAAGGGGAATGACATCAGCAGAACTGTTAATGTAGGGCAGTGGGTGGGAGACTTATCAGAATGCTTCTTCTTACCAACATGCACACACACTCGTTTGGCAGATCTGAGATTAGAACCCCCTGTCTAGCTAGTGATTTGTACTACCTTGTTACACAGTTATCACATGTGCTATAGAGCTTACTGGGCTGCCAACTAACCAAAGATGCTGATAAGGGGAATGACATCAGCAGGAGTGATAAAGTAGGGCAGTGGGTGGGAGACTTATCAAAGTACTGCTTCTTACCAACATACGCGCACACTTATTTGCCAGAACTGAGATTAGAACCCCTGTCTAGCTAGTGATTTGTACTATTGTGTTACACAGTTATCACACATGCTACAGAGCTTACTGGGCTGACAATTGGCCAAAGGTGCTGATAAGGGGAATGACATCAGCAGAAGTGATAATGTAGGGCAGTGGGTGGAAAACCCTATCAAAGTACTTCTTACAAACATACATACACACACTTATTTGCCAGATCTGAGAGTAGAACTTCTGTCAAGCTATTGAGTTGTACTTTTGTGTTATGCAGTTATCACACATGCTATGGAGCTTACTGGGCTGACAACTGGCCAAAGGTGCCAATAAGGGGAATGACACCAGCAGGACTGATAAAGTGGTGCATTGGGATGTGTTGTTGGTGGGAATGGCCTAAAACTTTTCAATCTACAAATGCACCCACCCTCACTCTCACATACACAACTGTCACACACACACAGTTGCCAGTATTGAGATTAGAACCCCTACTTATCTAGTTATTTATACTATAGAGTTACGCAGTTATCGCACACACTACAAAGCTTATAGGGGTGATCAGTGTTCAATGGTACTTCTAAGGTGAATGAAAGCAGCAGATCTTGTGAAGTAGGGCAATGTGAAGTGTACTGAGTGGGAAGAGTCTCCTAATACTTGGACCTATGGAGACACACACACACACACACACACACACACACACACACACACACACACACACATACACACACACACACACACAGGCAGGGACAGTGGGGCTCACCTTTTATGCTGGCACATGTGACTGGTATGCCACTGCCCACAGCAGGACATCACTGTATGCCATTCAGGGTATTCATGTGTGTGACTCATTATGTCTGTGTACCCCTGTGTCTCTCTCTGTATCACTGTCTACTTCTCGGTTCCCCACATTTATGTGAGTATATGCTTGACATATGTTACCTGTTGCCCATGTACATGTGCATGTATCTCACACAACAGGTGGAGATATATCACATATGGGCCACCTACAGCTAACTGAGGGTAATCCTGTCTGAGGTGTGTGTGTGTGTGGGGGGGGACAGTTGAGGTGTACATAGCTGACTATATGCATGGACATATATACACAATACAGACATATATTCTGATGTGGATTCCAACATGTCCTGTGATTCTCTAAGTGTAGGAGCATGCCAAGTGTGACCTTCTATGGTTATGGTGGGACTCCATTCCTGAGATAGGTGTACTCCAGTCCAGGTTTTTGTGTGCTACAGCTATACCTCTCAGGTGTACACAGGACTTTCCTCAGGGTCCCTGTTTTGTTTAGCAGACATTTTATGACATATCTATAGTCCAAAACTGCAATGTATTGTCTCATTACTTAATGCCAGACATTCTCAGATCATTACAGTGGAATATTAGTTGTATGATGCATAGACCAATATTATTAGGGCAGCTATGTAAATTCTTGCCCAACAAGGCCAATTATGAGGTGCAGCTACGGCCACTGTAGTAATGACACACAGCTGTGTGAACAGTCCAGCAACGTGTTGATATCCTAGCTGGGGGTCTCCTGCTTGTGTGGTATATTTCTAATCTGAGATGTCGCATCCTTGTGTGTGCATACCTCTGACCTGTACATTTTTTAGCAGATTGTCCAGGTGTTTGGCTAGAGGTGTCATCCCTTCTACGTAAAGTTGTGTTTTTATGGCAAGTTACTTAAATATAATTGAAGTGTGATTTTACAAAATAATACAGACATTACTGTTTCTGAATACATAACCTACAGACAATTTCTGCTACTGTAAACCCCTCACCCCACCAACGTTCTCAGTATGTAAGGGCCATATTTACAACACATGCTTATCATTGTGCCTTTGTTCCACTGTTCTTTCTGCCCTTGTCCAGACATCTTGCTGTCAGAGGTTGGGAGTTATGGGTGTGGGCACAGAGTGCATTCAGCTGTGCAGACATATCCATTATTTGTAAAAGCAAACATAAGAGGAAGGATTATTGAGAATGACCACTGGCAACAGCACAACAAATCACTTATTTTCAAAAAAGCCTGGGCACTTCTGCTACACATCCTTCAAGATGTCACTAATATGTGTAGCATATTCCACATAGCACTGTGACTTTGAAGTATGTCAGTGGCAGAGCAGTGGGTGTCACTGACATGCATAACAGTTGGCACTGCAGTTATCTGCACATGGCCCTGTAAAAGGCAGCACTGTACCTAGGGCACTACAAGATGATGGTTAGGAGAATGTGCTGGCCAGATTCAGACAGTATTAACCACACATACACATAGCTCATTGACCCCTGCATATTGTGGACAGGCAACATGTTTTCTTGTGTATTGGTACAGTGCTGCCAATGTGTGCTATTCTGCTATTTCCATGCACACATATATGTTACTACATTTGTGTGGGTATATGGGGGGAGCACACTGTGCACTGTACACATTTGCACAGACTGTGCTGACATTTGCTTTACATTTTGGTTCCATTTACCATACTATTGTGCCCTGTCTTGGGGGCTGGAGGCATATCAGTAAAGAGCCCAGGTCAGAGTCTACTGGCATACATTTGGTTTTCAGACTTCTTCCCTTTCATAGCCATACTGCAACTGCGGGTCCTGTTATGCTATCACTGTGTGAGTCTGTAGGGGGTTAATTCAACATTGCTGCCATTTATGTGCCTTTACCAGACATTTTTCTGTGGTTTTCTACAGCTGACTTGCTGTGTGGGTGTGAGGGGTGGTTATGAGACCCCCACCCTGACATCCATGCCTGTGACCTATGACCACCCACTTAGTTGTCCACACACCTATAATGTAGTGAGATTTGGCACCTTGGGTACTACTGCATAGTGTGTTGAGGCCAGTTTTGGCCAAATATTTCCTGGTGTCACACATAGCTATCAGTTGTGTGCTGCTTTCCCAGCAGGCCACCCCATTCCCTTGCATGCATGCAGCATTACCATAGATATGCTAGCAGAACATACTATTCCATCCATTTATTGTTAAGAAGACTGCCTTACCTAGTGCTTGCAGCAGTTATGAGGACAGTGCTTGAGGGCTGCCTATATTGGATGCATACAGTACACAGCCTATACATGGTAAGTTACAGGTAATGTGATATGTCTGTCATCCATTTTACTGTGTGTGCAAGTCAGAGAGAGGTGTCAGTTCCTGGGGTCCATACAGTGTCAGTGGGTGTGCTATGCATTGCCTCTTTGCCAAGGCGTGAGCATACTGAGCACACATCCATCTGCCTTTGCAAGCAGGCACAGTGGCCTCCTCCTGTGAGTCTCTCTGTACCTGTGGAGACCTTGGCAATGGTGGTGGGCTGTGTGGCCCTTCCCCATGCTGTTTCTGCTGCATCTGTTTCTGCAAGATCATACTGTGTAGCATGGCACATACTATGAACATGTGTACACATGTGGCTGGACAGTACTGCAAGGCTCCACCAGATATTTCAAGGCAGCAGAACTGTGACGTAAGCATCCCAAACACATAAACTATAATGATCCTGGTTTGTGCATGTGCCTCTTTATGGCATTCTTGTGTGGGTGTGTGTGCATTTCTAATGGGTGCCATCATCCATGGCTCCAATGCATAGCCAACATCCCTCACCGGATGGCCATACGGGATGCCCCCACTGGTAAATGCCTGATGCAGCTGTGATGAATGCCAGATGTGAGAGTTGTGATAGCTTCCAGGGCTGCCAGCACACACATTCATGATAATGCCCTGGGCATTGCAGATGACCTGGCAGTTGATGGAGGGGAAGTTTATGTAGTCCCTAACCTGTTCACTGGGTGGTGCATGGATGTGGATGTGCATGTAGTCTATGGCACCCAGTACCTCTGGGTATTCTGCTACACGTTGGAAGAGACGCATATTGCTGGTCCTCTCCTCACGGGTGTTGGGGAAGTAAATGTGCTCACCAGCATGTGGTAGCATGGCATCCAAGAACTGGTGGAGTACCCCGGATGCAGATGCCTGTGAAGCCCCCATCATGTCCCCAATAGGTCTTTTGAAAGTACCTGTCGTTAGAATTCTTAAGGCTAAACATACCTTGGCATCCACTGAGATGGGTTCTCCTCTGTTAATTCTAGCTCTGAGTTGAGGCCGATACAGCTCAATGATTTGCTGAAGTATGTCTCTCTCCACCCTGTAGTGCACTACTATCTCCAGATTATGTAGCCCCTGGTAGGTTACCCTGGGTCTGAACACACTTCTCCTCCTCCTTGGTCTGTGGCAGTTCTCAGCATTATTCTACTCTCCATCTTCAGCCTCTAGCACATACTGATGGATCAAAGCAATGGCAGCCCCTAAGATTTTTCCAGTTAAAATTCCCTCACATGTATACACCAGTGGTGAGTTTCTGGGAAAAAAACAGACTGTAAGGTGTTTCCATACTTTATACTCTTGTGCTGCAGATGCTGCCTGTATGATTGGCTGACTTCTACGATACATTCCAGCTGCCACCTATATTATGCATGTCTTTGATTTGGCCACTGTGAGTGTTAGAAGCATTACTGGTAATTTGTGCATGATTGCCTTTATTCTACTGTTGCCCTTTTTTAATTATTTTTTACGTACATCTCCTCCCATTTTCAGCTATGCAGCCAGTTGCATTATTGTGTGCTTGGCATGGCCCATTGTAAGTTGCAAGAGTCCCATATTAGTGATTTCTACTTCATTACTCCTTTATTGTGCTGTTACCCTTTATTTTTTTTACATCTCCTCCCATTTTCAGCTATGCAACCACCTGCCAGCTGTATTATTGTGTGCTTTGCCTTGCCCGTTGTGAGTTGCAAGAGTCTCATATTAGTGATTTCTACTTCATTTCTCCTTTATTGTGCTGTTGCCCTTTATTTTTTTTTACATCTCCTCTCATTTTCAGCTATGCAGCCACCTGCCAGCTGTATCATTGAGTGCTTTCAATGGCCCATTGTGAGTTGCAGTATCCCATATTGCTGATTTGTACTGCATTTCCCTTGTTCTGCTATTTCCTTTTTCTGTTCTTATATCCTTCCTGTTTAAGCCCCAGTGCACCACACAGACCCATTTAGCTAGTGTAAACAGCAAGAAATGTCTCTTGCCTGGTCGTGAACACGCTCCTCAGTTCATGGAATAAGTGTATACAGCCTCAGACACACACCCTCACTTAGCTGCGCTTAGCTAAGTACAAACCCGGGCAACGGAGCTCTAATGTACTTACAGCAAGCAGGACACACACCCTTTTCATGTTAGTTGCTCCTCCTCTCTACACAATGGTGTTACAGCACAGCACCTACATGGTTAGGTGCAGTAGGACACTTAGAAGAATTTTGTCATTCAGTATAAATCCCCTCCATAACATACCGCTAGTAGCTGAATACATTTCTGCAGCTTACACTGTTCCTGCATGGCTACCTAGCTGCTTCCTGGATCACTATTTTACCTCATTTGCATGGTTTTCACAGCATGGGTTTCCATGCAGGAACAGTATTGACTCACTGGTGCATGTCAGTACTGCATGCTCATGAATCACTCAGTGACCATATTCTGTGCAGGAGCAGCTACACTGCTCCTGCACAGACGAAAAACATTTGTAAATCCCGGGGTTTGTCTTTCAACTGTTTAAGCATTGTGAACAGAATAAATGTTTTCAGACCATTGGTGATTGTCTCATTCAAAATAGTAAGATGCCTTCAATCTAAGTAAGCTGGAGATGGAAACAAAACCATTGAGTCCTGATGACTGAGTGGCATTGGTTTTAAGTTGCCACTTCAATTCTAGGAATTCGAGGTAGTCATCCGGAAGACTACCTCGTTCCCCTGGTCAATAACACTGAATTTAAATGTATGTCCCGGGTTTGCTTTTACATGTTTGGCCAAGACATTATGTTCATCCCCCTTTCTAATGTCATATTGATGCTCATAGACTCTCTGCTTGAAGGTTCTCTTAGTTATTCCAATATAGAATGCAGAGGAATCAGAGCAGAGAGGCTAACTAAATCACTCCCCTACTTTTACACATAAATATATTTTGGAAATAAATCTTTCCAAAACCGGGCATTGTGACAAAGGGCCCTTCCATCATGAACCTGCAATAATTGCAGCTTCCACATCTAGCCATCTTCCCTGTTTGTTAGTGAAAATCAATCCTTTCAATAACATCTTAAAGCAAGGGGCTTTTTTATAGACCACCCTGGGTTTTGGTCCTACTAACTTTTGGTGTTCACTATCAACAGTAAAAATAAACCAGCTTCTTTCTTTCTTTCTTTCCACTATTTCTTTCAGGTCGCCATCAAATTGGTTGGTGAAGGGCAGTACCAACCCATGCTCAAATTCAATTAGGAAGTTTAAAATATTACTGTTCTTGAAGTGTGTAGAGGTGAACTTAATTAGAACCTTTAATTTAGAAATATAAAATTGCTACTATAAGGGTAAGTTACCTTGCAGTTAAATTAAGGCATTGACATAATAATAGTACTTTTATCTATGTTAATACATGGAAGTATTGGTTATACAAAGGGGAACGAACAAATAGCAGAACTATGTTAAAGACAAGGAACTTATTTAGATTAGCTAGTTAAAAAGGTAAAAGGTAACGCAGAATTATGTAAACACTGTTACTATTTAAAGTACGGATTATATTTCAAAAGACACATATACATATATATATATATATATATATATATATATATATATATATATATATATATGTATATATGTATTAAAAAAAACTAGTTTATTTTCAATATGGTAGGTACACTTATGAACTGATTACCCCTTGTACCTAAATAACATAATACAGTGGGAATTCCTCAAGTAGGTGAGAACGGACAACGGTTCTTTGCAAAGTGAGAATAAACTAATAGGGTGTTGAAACAACACCTCGTTATAGACATTACTAGTAACTAAAATATAAGTTTTACTTTATAACAAAACATATTAAGGAGACAGCACACAAACCGCATGGCAAGTATGTGCATGAGCGGTTTGACAAGTAGTCAATTAAAGAATGACAACCCTTTAGTTGACAAGACTAATATTTGTGTACTGACAGGTTATTTACTGTTGAGGATGTGATGCTTGAGTATTGCTCGGACACTTATACATAAAATGAGGGTAAGGATCAACCCAGCAGATCAATATAAGGGCAAATAATTTACTTCTTTCATTGTTTTGGTTGTACTGAGTTTATTTATAAAAATGACAACAGAACACTGATCTACTTTGATTGAGGACAACTGTGTCTTTAAGAACTTAAAAGAAGACTTGTTGAGCCCTGATAGGTTAGTTTTAGGAAGGGAGGTTATTTAAACGTATTGTTCAGGTTAACTCAGTGACTGAAGAAGTCCGGATACAATCCGGATGAAAAGCGCTTAACTTATGGTTATTTGTTTGTTTTGTTTTTGCGAACATTTTTAAGTATTTTACTCTCAATTTTTGAACTGTTCATCTGTCATTGGAGAAATTAAAACCATTGGAAGCAACATTGTTGTTTGGGACTTAGTGCTATTTTGTTTTTACTTGTTGAAGTTTCGTTTACTGGTGCTGGTTTGCACTTGTGAGTTAGCACCGATGACCAACGAGAAGGACGGATGTTGCCATGAAGCCGAGAAGGGCAACCTTACCCAATTATTGGAATTAATGAACGAACGGCTCGACAGCTTAACAGCTAAGGTGGATTTAGTTACTGGCTCCAATGGGAGGGTAACAACCACTAGCAGTGACCAGATAGAACCTGTGACACACAAAATACAGAAGTTACCTTCCTTTCAACTTCAAGAAAATAACGTAGGGGAGACATCGCATTCTGGTAAGTTGAACAGGGGTTTTACTTATGGGAACATGAACAGCAATGAAAGTTTTGACCCACTTGGGATTAACAACATGAATGACATTACAAACTGGCTAAATGATGAACTAAATTTAGACAATTATCAGACAAATAGTAACAGTGATGTTGTTAACGAAGGGCACTACTCCCTAGTTGAGAAATTGAAACTGTTTGACAACAAATTACTGAAAATTAGAAAACTACAATTGGAATTGAACTACTTTAACAGATGCTTGAAAGAAAAAAATGGTTCCAAAGGGTCTGAGATATTGTTCATACCCCACGGGTTTGATAGAGGGATCAGATTTTCATAAGGAACTGGTACAACTATTTAATAACCAAGGCTTAGAGTTACTTAAATGTATGGTTAAACACTATCAAATTCAGGTCAATGAAATGACTGCGGAGACATTACCCTTGGAAAGAGAAATAAAAAAAGACTCAGTGTTTAACCGATACCAATATGATTACAACAGGATTTTTACTAGTATAGCACAACAACTAGAGAAGTTAAAAAAACACGAAAGTAAAAAAACTACAAAGGGACTTGAAAGCCTATGTGGAGGGTTTTGCATACCCAAAACCCCCTAGCTCGCAAAATGTAGTGAACTGGAACAGGAGGGAACAGCCCTCTAGTCAGAGACACTTTACCAGAAAAGAACCACATGGGGGGTTAAATATGAGAACGGATACCCCTCGGAATGAGGAGGAAGTCAGCAGTGCGGATTTTATTAATGAAGGTGTTGGTTTCAGTAACATAAAAAATGAAGACATTAATAATGACTTTAACCATCAGAGTCAATATCCCCAATAACACTATGACCAAAATCAATGGCACCAAGAGCAGTCACAACTAGATCAAAAAACTACAGAGGGGGAAGAGGGAATAGTTGGAAAACCAAACCACAGTACCCCCAGGAAGAGGTACAATGCACACAGCAACAACAGGAACTAAACCCTCTACCATACAAAGTAGTTTTGAACAATGAAGGGGACTTTAAGATTTTCAACTATACAGAATGTTGTATAGATGCAACTTTGGTTGAATTATTGTCAAAAAGTCTTACATTTGTACCGACAAAAAAGTGTAATCTTGCTGAACTGCTTATTGATTTTAAGTTGTTTATTCGTAAGTTAAATTTATCTGTGTTGATGGGGAACTCATCATACAGTAGAAACGAATTAAGGGTAACTAGTACATATAATCCACCATGTAACCCTACTATTAGTATGTTTGAGGCATTATGTGAATACGAATTTAGACAGATAGTTTATGACAACAATAAAAACAAGAACACTGAAAACACCACTGCAGAAGAACGACATTTATTAACACTTTTCCGTAGCCTCCCGATTAGAATTATGAAACCAGACAAAGGAGGGGGTTTAGTGGTTATGCATAATGAGGACTACATAGTTTCATAGTATAGTACTAGGCTATCTGCCCTGGGGCATTTGTAAGCCTAGCCATAGTGATGTGGCTTTTGCCACCCCATGAAATGATACAAAAATGCACAGAATAAATTTAGAATACTGTGCCTCTGTCTAGTAGTGACACAGATGTGACCCCTGGGGTAAACATATGATCTCCCATCCACTCATCAAGATTTCTCTTGAAGAGAGTCAGTGAGGGGCTCTGCCTAATACGAACTGGGATCTTGTTCCAAAGCATGGAAAGCCTCTGGGTTATGAATCTATCCCTCCAGCATGTCCTATTCATACTTGTGCCAAGGTTTAAGTCTTTAGCTCTCGTGGTCATGATGGATTTGGATTTTTTGAGGTGGAGCATGTCCATCAGATCCTGATTGGATATGGCCTTGTACGTCAGGTAGAGATCACCTCTGAGCAGGCAGTATGCTACTGAACAGAGCTGAAGTTTCTTTAGTCTGGCAGTATAAGACATATGTTGGAGACCCTTGATCCTCTTGGTGAGGTACTTTTGTGGTCTCTCCAGCTGTTGCAAATGCTGGGTGAGGTACATACCAAATGGGGCATTGTACTCAATCATGGGTCTGATGAGGGAGGAATATAGGGGTACAATGACATCCTTGGATCTGGATGTGAATCCCTTCATGATGAGGTGTGCAAGGTAGAATGTTTTTCTAACCACTTTGGCAACGTGGGTGTCAAATGAGAGGTCACTGTCGACTTGGGTCCCTAGGTCTCTGATTACTTTTTCGGTACTCAGTGGGTTGCTGTCTATGTGATAATTTGTGGGTACTTTGTTTTTCCCAAAGGGGATGACTATACATTTTTTGGCATTTAGTTTAAGGCCGTGGCTCCGGCACCAGTTGTCCATTTCTGTAAGGCCTTTTTGTAGGATGTGTGTGTCTGCTGGTGTATCGACTATGGCGTCTAGTTTGCAGTCATCTGCAAACTTTGTCAGCCACAGCCCTCCCATGTTTGCTTTAACATCTGAGAAATAAATGCAGAACAAGAGGGGTCCCAGGACAGATCCCTGTGGGACACCACTTGTGACTGACTTTGAGTCTGACATTGCTCCAGCGATTTTAACTTTATGGGTTCTGTCCTTTAGCCAGTTTGCAACCCATCTAGTGACATAAGGGTTTACTTTTAAGCTGTTGAGCTTAACTATGATGCCTGAGTGGGGTATTGTGTCGAAGGTCTTAGCCAAGTCCAGGTATGCTGTATGGACTGCTTTGCCCTCATCAATGGCTCTAGTGACTGTTTCGAAAAAGTCAACCAGGTTTAAAAGGCAGGATCTGCCCTTTACAAAGCCGAACTGGGTGGGGTCA
The DNA here is from genome assembly GCF_019279795.1 of Protopterus annectens. Classification (NCBI taxonomy): domain Eukaryota; kingdom Metazoa; phylum Chordata; order Ceratodontiformes; family Protopteridae; genus Protopterus; species Protopterus annectens. Next base: position 744,707,886 of record NC_056726.1, read on the forward strand.
AGTGTCTGTAGGTCCCCTATGTCTCTGTTTATGAGTTCCATAATGATTCTTTCCATAGCTTTGCAGACCAGGCTGGTTAAGCTTATGGGGCGGTAGTTTCCAGGGTCTGTAGAGGCACCCCCCTTGTGGAGTGGGACCACTGTTGCTGTACGCCAGTGTTCAGGTACATATCCCGAAGTAAGGCTAAGGTTAAATAGCATTTTTATGTGTGGGTTTTTTTGCTTTGTTTAGGGCGGTTCTCACTTGGACATCTGAGATGACAGGGTGATTACATTCACCTGGGATAAGTATTTCTTCTTTTGGGGGTGAAGGAGGGGAGAAATTTGCACTGAACCTGTCAGCCAGAATGTTGGCAATATCTGTGGGTTCAGTGTATTTTTTGTTGTTGTGAACCAACTCTGAGCATATCTGAGGGTTTCCGCCCAGGTTTCTAACATAGCTGAAGAAGGCTTTGTGGTTATCTTTAGTGTCCTTAGGGATTTTTCTCTCAAAGTTGGCCTTGGATGTTTTTATGAGAGAACGTAGGTTTCTGCTAATGTTGATCAGAGATGTCTTCCCTTCATGGGATTTTGCTCTGACGTGCAGTAGCTTCCTTCTTTTGTTATACAATTTGTTTATGGCTGAGGTCCACAAGACAGGATGCTTACCTTTGGTGGAAAGGGACTTGGATTTGTTTGGGATTGCATGATCCATGCATTCTTGGAGATGTCCATAGAAAGCATTTGTGAAGGATTCGGCATTGTGGGATGTGGTATCCACTGGCACAGTGGGCTTAAAGGATACGATCTCAGTCTTAAGAAGAGTGAAGTCTGCTTTTGAGAAATTTTTCACTGTGGTCTTTTGTGCTGGGGGTGGAGGTGGGATATGTATATCCAGGGTGATTAGTTTGTGGTCATATCTCACTAGTGAGGGGTATACTTCCGGTGTGGAGCATTTTGTCCCCATGTTTGTGATGATCAGGTCTAGTATATTATCTCCCCTAGTGGGAGAGATGACTAGTTTTTCCAGTGCATTTGAATTTATGAATTCCAGGAACCTTTGGTTTAGGGTATTAGGGCTAGAATAATGTACCCAATCTATGTTTGGGTAGTTGAAGTCTCCCAGTATGATGGTATTTTGTGATACATTCATATCCTCCAATGTCTTCAGGAAGGCTGAGTGGGGTTCTTGAGATTGGGAGGGTGGTCTGTAACATGCTACCAGTTGTATAGCAGTTTTGCCTATGGTTAGTTGCACCTGTATGGTCTCTGATGCTTCATGTGTTGCTACTAACCTGGAGGTGTGGGTGTCCTTGATGAATATGGACACTCCCTCTCCCTTTGTGGTTCGGCCCGGCTTTTGGGGCCGAAAAGCATGATACAAGGTATAGCCTGGTAGCGCTGGGGTGCTCTCAGGAGCCTTGAACCAGGTTTCAGTTACTGCACAGACGTCAATGTTCTCCATGCTGAGGAGTGCATCAAGTGCCTGCATCTTGAGATTTAGACTTCTGGCGTTGAGCAGCATTACCCTTAGTTTTTTTCCATTTTTGTTTTCTAAGGAGGTGGGTTTGTCTTTTGAGCCTTGTCTAAAAAAGGCACTATGGGGGTGGCAAGAGCCTTAGCCAATATCCGGAAGCCCAGTGGTGACAGGTGTAAGCCATCCCTTGCAAAGCAGCGTGGCTTGTCCAACATGTCATCCCAGGCAGACAGACTTTGGATCCCCTTAGAATGACACCAGTACTTGAGCCAATTGTTAAAGCTGATCATCTTGTCTTTGTATTGTGGTATCATTCTTGGTGAGGGCAAGATGCTGCTCAGGGTCAGGGTCATACCAGCCTGGGCTACATAATCGGAGAGCTCCTCTATGTCTCTTTTCATGAAGTCCAGGGAGGTACGTCTCAGGTCATTCACACCAGCATGGACAATGACGGAGTCATATTTGTACTTGCTTTGGAGTGACTTGAGTGCGTGTGTTATGTGGCGGATCCTAGCTCCCGATAGACAGCTCACAGTCACCTTCTCCTTGTTCAGCCTGGTCAGCGGGACATCAGTGTGTCTGCCTATAGAGTCACCTATTACTAGTGTATCAGGCAAGGTGTTTGGCCTTAAGGGCTGTGATTGGTTGACACACTGATTTATTGAAGTATGTGTTGCATGTGTTTTGTTTTGAGGTGGTGGATTTTTGGATGTCTGCTTTGGGAGCCTCTGTTGTTTTGGTAAGTTTTTTATTAGAGCCTCCGAGTATGCCTTTGTGTTTTTATGTGTTTGGTTTGCAGTTGTGGTAGGTCTATGTGGGACTGGGATTGTTGTGTGTGTGGTTGCCATCTCCTCCTGTCTGGTCATGCCAGCCCTGAGTTGAGAGAGTTCAGCCTCCATTTTGGGTATATAGTTGCATCTCTCACATGTATTTGAGTTTGTTGGGAGGAGGAGAGGGTTGTCTGTGTACATGAGACAATTGTAGCATTGTCTCAAGATACCCAGATTGACCAGCTGAATTGGAGATGACGCCAGTAATCTACCACTCGACATGCTAGAACAGTATAAGGGAGTGCTGTACCTTTAAGGGAAGTGGATATTCACAGGGGTGGTAAGTAGATGTAGTGCTTTACTTAGTACGAGAGTGCTTACTTAGTAGAAAAGTATTGAGAACAAGTGCTAGGCTTATAATATAGTGAGTAGTCTGGTTATACTAAGAGTAGAGCTTCCTTAAGGAAAAATTTGAAGAGCAGACTTGACGGAGCCAGAAAAAGTTTAACCTTGTTTAACCAGCGCTGCGCTATGTGCACAACCGCGCAAAGCCGTGCAAATGCGGATTTTAAACAGTGAACTACAAAAGAGCTAGAAATGGTCCAAAACAACCAATTACTACAACTTCTTGTGCTGAGGTCACTTCCTACAGGGACAGGTAGGCTGCTCAAGGCTCCCCACTCCCACTGGTGAGCAAAGAAACTTCCTTCTATCCAAGTAAGGTAATGGACAACACAGGAACTGCACCACAGCCCAGAATACAGCAATGCCTGTAAACTGGTCTAAACTAGTCGAGGAGAGGCGGGAAAACAAGGATTTTTTTTTGTTTTTTTTGGTAGAAACACACAGAAAATGCAGAAACAGTGATAAATTAGTTACACAGGATAGCAAACTTTAGTGGGCAGCCTCCACAGTTAAACTAAACAAACAACAAACAAACTTTTGATCAAATTAGACTAAAATGTAACTTTAAGTGCAGATTTTAAAATAATGCAGCAAACAGTTAAAAAACAGTTCAAGCTAGTTCAGGGTAAGCTACAGAAGCTATTCCAAGTGAAAAAAAAGCCAAGATACTTAAATCCAGAAAGTAGTCTTTTTTCTGAGGTCCCTGCTGCTAGGACCACTCTGCAGAACCACGAGGAGCTTGTCTGAGCAGTATAGCCAGAAAAAAATGCCCAGAGGCGGATTTTAAACAGTGAACTACAAAAGAGCTAGAAATGGTCCAAAACAACCAATTACTACAGCTTCTTGTGCTGAGGTCACTTCCTACAGGGACAGGTAGGCTGCTCAAGGCTCCCCACTCCCACTGGTGAGCAAAGAAACTTCCTTCTATCCAAGTAAGGTAATGGACAACACAGGAACTACACCACAGCCCAGAATACAGCAATGCCTGTAAACTGGTCTAAACTAGTCGAGGAGAGGCGGGAAAACAAGGATTATTTTTTTTGTTTTTTGTTTTTTTGGTAGAAACACACAGAAAATGCAAAAACAGTGATAAATTAGTTACGCAGGCTAGCACACTTTAGTGGGCAGCCTCCACAGTTAAATTAAACAAACAACAAACAAACTTTCGATCAAATTCGACTAAAATGTAACTTTAAGTGCAGATTTTAAAATAATGCAGCAAACAGTTAAAAACAGTTCAAGCTAGTTCAGGGTAAGCTACAGAAGCTATTCCAAGTGAAAAAAAAGCAAAGATACTTAAATCCAGAAAGTAGTCTTTTTTCTGAGGTCCCTGCTGCTAGGACCACTCTGCAGAACCACAAGGAGCTTGTCTGAGCAGTATAGCCAGAAAAAAATGCCCAGAGGCAGATTTTAAACAGTGAACTACAAAAGAGCTAGAAATGGTCCAAAACAACCAATTACTACAGCTTCTTGTGCTGAGGTCACTTCCTACAGGAACAGGTAGGCTGCTCAAGGCTCCCCACTCCCACTGGTGAGCAAAGAAACTTCCTTCTATCCAAGTAAGGTAATGGACAACACAGGAACTACACCCCAGCCCAGAATACAGCAATGCCTGTAAACTGGTCTAAACTAGTCGAGGAGAGGCGGGAAAACAAGGATTATTTTTTTGTTTTTTAGTTTTTTTGGTAGAAACACACAGAAAATGCAGAAACAGTGATAAATTAGTTACACAGGCTAGCACACTTTAGTGGGCAGCCTCCACAGTTAAATTAAACAAACAACAAACAAACTTTCGATCAAATTCGACTAAAATATAACTTTAAGTGTAGATTTAAAAATAATGCAGCAAATAGTTAAAAAACAGGTCAAGCTAGTTCAGGGTAAGCTACAGAAGCTATTCCAAGTGAAAAAAAAGCAAAGATACTTAAATCCAGTAAGTAGTCTTTTTTCTGAGGTCCCTGCTGCTAGGACCACTCTGCAGAACCACGAGAAGCTTGTCTGAGCAGTATAGCCAGAAAAAAATGCCCGGAGGCAGATTTTAAACAGTGAACTACAAAAGAGCTAGAAATGGTCCAAAACAACCAATTACTACAGCTTCTTGTGCTGAGGTCACTTCCTACAGGGACAGGTAGGCTGCTCAAGGCTCCCCACTCCCACTGGTGAGCAAAGAAACTTCCTTCTATCCAAGTAAGGTAATGGACAACACAGGAACTACACCACAGCCCAGAATACAGCAATGCCTGTAAACTGGTCTAAACTAGTTGAGGAGAGGCGGGAAAACAAGGATTATTTTTTTGTTTTTTAGTTTTTTTGGTAGAAACACACAGAAAATGCAGAAACAGTGATAAATTAGTTACACAGGCTAGCACACTTTAGTGGGCAGCCTCCACAGTTAAATTAAACAAACAACAAACAAACTTTCGATCAAATTCGACTAAAATGTAACTTTAAGTGCAGATTTTAAAATAATGCAGCAAACAGTTAAAAAACATTTCATGCGAGTTCAGGGTAAGCTACAGAAGCTATTCCAAGTGAAAAAAAAGCCAAGATACTTAAATCCAGAAAGTAGTCACTTTTCTGAGTTCCCTGCTGCTAGGACCACTCTGCAGAACCACGAGGAGCTTGTCTGAGCAGTATAGCCAGAAAAAAATGCCCAGAGGCGGATTTTAAACAGTGAACTACAAAATAGCTAGAAATGGTCCAAAACAACCAATTACTACAGCTTCTTGTGCTGAGATCACTTCCTACAGGGACAGGTAGGCTGCTCAAGGCTCCCCACTCCCACTGGTGAGCAAAGAAACTTCCTTCTATCCAAGTAAGGTAATGGACAACACAGGAATTACACCACAGCCCAGAATACAGCAATGCCTGTAAACTGGTCTAAACTAGTCGAGGAGAGGCGGGAAAACAAGGATTTTTTTTTGTTTTTTAGTTTTTTTGGTAGAAACACACAGAAAATGCAGAAACAGTGATAAATTAGTTACACAGGCTAGCACACTTTAGTGGGCAGCCTCCACAGTTAAATTAAACAAACAACAAACAAACTTTCGATCAAATTTGACTAAAATGTAACTTTAAGTGCAGATTTTAAAATAATGCAGCAAACCGTTAAAAAACTGTTCAAGCTAATTCAGGGTAAGCTACAGAAGCTATTCCAAGTGAAAAAAAGCAAAGATACTTAAATCCAGAAAGTAGTCGCTTTTCTGAGTTCCCTGCTGCTAGGACCACTCTGCAGAACCACGAGGAGCTTGTCTGAGCAGTATAGCATTAGGAAATTAACATTGTTATTGGAGAAGGAAACATATGAAGAAGTTACTTTAAACCAAATGAACGGAGCATATAATAAGATAAAAATGTTTATAAGTGACTTATTCATAGATGGGTTAACGGATATACATATGAACAATTATCTGGCAGTGTTGCCCCCTAAAATCCCACAAGCATTTGGTATACGCAAAATTCACAAAAGTTTAAATGATCCACCATTTAGAATTTTAGTGGATGCCAGACAGTCGATCACATATCCCTGCGCAAAAGTTGTTGACTCAATTTTGAAGAGATATGTAGAAAAAGAAACAAAAATCTGTAAGGACTCCTGGTCTTTCTTAGAAGAAATTAAAACACTAGGATTTAATGATGAATATAATTTTCTAACAGTTGATGTGTGTGACCTATATTCAATTATTCCACAAAATTCGGGAACAGATTGGGTGGTGGACTATATAAAAAGCAAAGGGGCAACTATAGATGATGCTCTACTGGTAGAACAACTGCTAGATATTATTTTAAAAAAACAACTACATATCATTCAACAACAGGTTCTTTTTGCAGAAAATCAAAGTAGCAATGGGGTCCCCAGTAGGAGCAAGCTTTGCCAACTTCGTTATGGCCTACAGGGAGTCAAACTACATATTTCAGAGTTAATGGAAAGAAAGAATTATGTTCTACAAGAGATTTTTGGATGACATCTTTATGATAATCAATGGGGACAGTACACTAGCAGATAATGTGGCAGAGTTTTTGAATTCAACTAGTAGTTTTTTAAAATTTACTAAAAATTTCCAAGAACTTAGAATCCACTCCATAGATGTAGAACTTGGTAAAAACAAACAAGAGGGTTGGTATACAGTAAAGATTTACAGGAAAAGTACATACTCAAATTAATTTCTACATTTTACTAGTCAGCACCCCCAACACCAGAAGAAATTGGTAGTGAAAGGTCTGCTTGTACGTGCAGCTAGAATGGTAACAACTGATAGTGAATTTGAGGAAGAATGTAAACTTTTGCATGATATGTTTACACATAGGGGTTACCCAGATGGGTTCTTAAGAGAAATATTTCATGAAGTGAAAACTAAAAGGAAAACTGGTTTCTACAAACCAATTTTGAACAGTATAATAACAAGGGGAAACATTTTAGATACTAGTATAGTCAACATTACTGAGGAGAACAGACTTACTGTCGAAGGACTTGAACAAAGTGAACTTATAGAAAGAAACAACTTCTCACTTTCATTTACCTTTACTTATAGTCCAGCAGCACCAGACATCCAAAAAACAATTAGAAAATACTGGCACTTTTTATCATCGGACAAGGATATTTTTAGTAGGATAGGTGAAGCACCTACTATCACATTTAGAAGAGGTTCTAATATAAAAACCTACTGGAGTCACATTATAAAATTAAGAAAAATAAAGAGGGCACACAAAAATGTGGCGCCTGTAGGTACTGTAATTATATAGACAGTAGCCAACTGTTTTAAAATAAGGGATGAAACATTTAATATCTATGAAAAGCATAATTGTAATACTAGATCAGTTGTCTACTTGGCTGAATGTCAACAGTGCTCAGCGTTTTATGTCAGTAAAACTGACCGGCGATTAAGAGACAGAATTTACGAACATGTGTACGCCATTAAAAAGAAGAATATAGAAAATGCTTTAGCAAAGCACTGTAACCAAAACACTGAGCACCAGCTTAAATTTAAAATTATTTCAAAGATAGTATATAGGAAAGAGAACAACTAAGAAAATATAAAATACTTAAATGACAGTTTCACTAAGTAACTGCTAGAGAAAAGTGAACTGAGTTGGCAACTGAGATTGGAAGCTTACAATGAACCAGGTTTGAACGAAACATGCTCTATAGCATGTATACTTAAACTTAAAAGCTTATTTAGGTAAGAGTAGTATCACAAAAGGATTAAACAAATAACAATAGAAGAGTGCTTAATGTGAAACACAAACTATTTAGCTTATTGCTCCCCTATTTTGTCAACTAAGAACCCCTAAAGTTTATGCTTAAATTGAATTAGGAAGTTTAAAATATTACTGTTCTTGAAGTGTGTAGAGGTGAACGTAATTATTTATTTATTTATTTAGTTTATTTTACATTTGTTGACCGGGCTAGTCTAGCTGGATATATGTCCATTTTCAGTAGAGGCCCGGGGAGAAAAGCTCAAAGCAAAAACAAAAACACCATTTAAAAATGTATAACTAAGTCAAATAAACAAAAAAAAAGGAAATATAGTTATAAAAATGAAGACTATAGTCATTATGCTAAAATGTAAACTAAATATAAATAAGCAAGTATATAAGAAACAAAAAGGGTATGGGGTAGAAAGAGTAAAGTCCTTAAATTAAATTGTATTACTAAGAGGAAAGCAAAAGAGAAGTAACTAGATTTGAGGGAAAAGATGGGGGAGAGGGGAAGGGTATAAGCTGGAGGGAAATAAAAGTTTCAGTCAGGGTTAGCACAAGGACAGAGCCACTGAGTTTTCAGATATTCTTTAATGTGTTTTTTGAATTGAGAGGTGGATGCTAGGGTAGATAGTTCAGGAGGGAGCTGATTCCAGTTTTTTCCTATAGTGTTTGAGAAAAGTGAATCACCAGCTTTGTTGTTAGATTTAATTGAGGAGACAAGGAGCTTATTTGCTGAACGTAGTGTAGCCAGAGTTTTATATGGAGAAATCAGATTAGTGAGGATGGGGGTGTCATTGGGGTGGTATAGGATCTTTTGGGAGATCAGTAACTGCTGATAGAGTAAATGGTTCTGTATTTCTAGCCATCCTAGTTGTTTAAGGTTAAGGCAGTGGTGAGTTTTAAAGGGAGAGGATGTGACGAATCTAGCTATGCTATTGTAGCAGGTAGAAAGTTTGGAGATGTTATTTTTAGATAGGTTAGTAAATATAGCAGAGGCATAGAAAAGAGTGGAAATCAGGTGGGTTTGGGCAATAGTTTTTCTGGCTGAGGGGGTAAGGAAGGGTTTAATTCTATAGAGAGTACCAAGTTTTTTGTTGACCGACTTTATGGTGGAGTTAATATGGTTGTCATAGTTAAGATGATTATCAATTGTGATACCTAGTAGGCGGGTGGTAGTTTCTGGTACAATGTTAGTAGCATTGTTAGAGGTTATAGTGAAGATTGGAGTGGGTGACTTATGAGTTGGAGTAAAAAGCAGTAGTTTTGTTTTTTTAGGATTGAGGAGAAGGTGGTGTTGCATGAACCAGTTTTCAACATTTTGGAAAGCAGTTTGGGTGAGGGACTGGAGGGAGGATATGTTTTTAGCAGTGCAGATTAAGGTAGAGTCATCTGCATATTGAATGCAGGAGGCTTGGGGTATGTTCATGTGGAGGTCATTAATAAATATGGAAAAAAGTAGGGGACCTAAGATAGAGCCTTGAGGGACTCCAGTATTTACAGGAAGTAATGAAGACAGATTGTTTTCCCAGAGTACAGCTTGCTGTCTGTTTTGAAGATAACATTTGAACCATTGTAATGCTAGAGGATCCAGAGAAAGGTACTTTAGTTTCTCTAGAAGAAGAGTATGATTAACCATATCAAAGGCTTTTGACAGGTCTATGAATAGTGCAGAGGAAAAGGAGTTATTGTTATGATTTTTGTTTATAGAGTCAGTAAAGGAGAGAAGAGCAGTAGTGGTGCTACGGAATGGTCTAAAGCCATGTTGGCAGTTGGCTAGTAGATTATTCTGTAGAAGATGGTTGAGTAGTTGTTTGTGGATACATTTTTCCATTATCTTAGCTAATGGGGAGAGTAAGGCAATTGGTCGGTAGTTAGTGAGCTCAACTGAGGTTCCACCTTTATGTAGAGGGATGATGTGGGATACTTTCCATATGGTAGGAATTTTGCCTTCAGAGATGGTTCTATTAATGAGGATGGATATGGGGTAGGCTAAGGCTTTAGCAGCAATTTGAAGGTATTCAGATGGGAGACGGTCAGCAGATGGGGTGCAAGGTTTTAGTTTATTAAGTAGCTTTTGTATAAGAGATGTAGGAACTGGGTGTATATGAAAGGTGGGGGATAGAGTCTTGGAGGAATTAGATGGAGAAGCAGTTAAAGGTGGTAATGAGTTGGCTAGGGATTGGATGGTATCTGTAAAGTAGTTATTGAAGGCATCAGGGATTTGGTTGGAATTATTTTGGTTGAAACCTAATGGGGTGGGAGTAGTAGTTTTTCCTGGCTGAAGAAGTTTGTTAATACCTGACCAAAATTTCTGTGGAGTTTGTTGTGAAGTTTGTTGGAGGTTTAGGTAGAACTCTTTTTTATCCCTAAGAGTATCTCTTTTGGTGTTGTTTCTCAATTGTTTAAAAAGGAGGTGGTCAGATGGGCATTTGCTAGCTCTCCATTTAGCCCATATTTTATTTCTAAGGAGCATTTTTTGCCTAATTTGTTTAGTTAGCCATGGGGCAGATTTGGATCTTATTCTAGTAGAGTGGTAAGGGGTGTGGTGATCTAGTATTTGAAGAAAGGTAGTGTTAAAATAGGTTACAGCCTCATTAAGTTCCAGATAGGTTAGTGGAGACCAATCACATTTAGACATATAAAATTGCTACTATAAGGGTAAGTTACCTTGCAGTTAAATTAAGGCATCGACATAATAATAGTACTTTTATCTATGTTAATAGATGGAAGTATTGGTTATACAAAGGGGAACGAACAAATAGCAGAACTATGTTAAAGCCCAGGAACTTATTTAGATTAGCTAGTTAAAAAGGTAAAAGGTAACGCAGAATTATGTAAACACTGTTACTATTTAAAGCATGGATTATATTTCAAAAGACACATATACACACATGTTTGTGTGCCCGCTTTATTTTTAGTTAGGTACACTTATGAAATGTATCTAAATAACATAATACAGTGGGAATTCCTCAAGTAGGTGAGAACGGACAACGGTTCTTTGCAAAGCGAGAATAAACTAATAGGGTGTTGAAACGACACCTCGTTATAGACATTACTAGTAACTAAAATATAAGTTTTACTTTATAACAAAACATATTAAGGATATAGCACACAAACCACATGGCAGGTATGTGTATGAGCGGTTTGACAAGTAGTCAGTTAAAGAATGACAACCCTTTAGTTGACAAGACTAATATTTGTGTACTGACAGATTATTTACTGTTGAGGATGTGACGCTTGAGTATTGATCGGACACTTATACATAAAATGAGGGTAAGGATCAACTCACCAGATCAATATAAGGGCAACTAATTTATTTCTTCTTTCATTGTTTTGGTTGTATTGAGTTTATTTATAAAAATTACAACAGAACACTGATCTACTTTGAGTGAGGACAACTGTGTCTTTAAGAACTTAAAAGAAGACTTGTTGAGCCCTGATATGTTAGTTTTAGGAAGGGAGGTTATTTAAACTTATTTTTCAGGTTAACTCAGTGTCTGAAGAAGTCCGGATACAATCAGGATGAAAAGCACTTAACTTATGGTTATTTGTTTGTTTTGTTTTTACGAACATTTTTAAGTATTTTACTCTCAGTTTTTGAACTGTTCGTGTGTCATTGGAGAAATTAAAACCATTGGAAGCAACATCGTTGTTTGGGACTTAGTGCTGTTTTGTTTTGACTACCTCGAATTCCTAGAATTGAAGTGGTAACTTAAAACTAATGCCACTCTACCCCCAGGACTCAGTGATGTTGTTTCCATCTCCAGCTTACTTAGATTGAAGGCATCTTACTATTTTGAATGAGACAGTCACCAATGGTCTGAAAACATTTCTTCTGTTCCCAATGCTTAAACAGTTGAAAGACAAAGTGCTTTGCTTTAGAAATGCTTTATAGTTACATTATGTTATTAATTGTGAACTGCTAACACATTATTTTAAATGAAAATGTTTGTTTTTGTTGTCTTGACTAGTTTTAAAAGGTTTTAAATGTTGATACTTGTTTGTGATAGGGAGGGGTTGAATAGTTAATTAGGTGATGATGTCATTATTTGAGGCTGCCACCCACAGGTGTTAAAATTCAGTCTGTTGCAACTTATATTGTTCTGAAGATGTCTTATTACCTGTGGACGAAAGTACTCAACGTATGTTATTGTAAATAAAGCCTTTTTGCTCAACTCTGAAGACTTCTTTTCCTTTTTTATTACTGGTTGGTGCTTGTGGTTTAACACGTATACAACTTTGTCTGTGGGCAAACCTGCTGTGCGAGATTGTGCAGAAAGCTGTATCTACCAGGGGTGAAATTACTCAGTGCAATGTACACTACAAAACAGTTTTTGCATAATGAAATACTGGATGTTGGGGTGATCAGCAAGTGCAAATACAATGCAGCATTGATACACTAGGCAGGGAAAGTGTGCTGATTAAAATGGCCGCAGACATAAATGATAGGAATGAAGAAAGAGGAAGTGGGCATGTACAGTATGGTAATGTACACAAGCTAGGATATATCAATGTATGTACACTTCGAAAGCAAGGTAGTAGCATAAAATGAAGCACATATGTACATAGCACAGTACATCTGTTTAAACCTCCTATGAGAGTATATTCATATCATCACACAAAATAGTATATATGTGACTGCCACACATGTAGATGAATAGTTGTGATATTAACATCACTGACTGGAGACGACATTTAGTAATGATGTTTTATACAATAGAGGGTATTTGCATGTTGTGAAGATCTGCAGAATGACTAGCTTGAATATGACTGAAATGTCAGTATACCGCACAAACAATCATGGAGAAATAAGCAACAGACTTATGGACAACTGGTGACAGAAACAGGCACAATCAGAAACAGTTTTAAAATATTACAAACAATCTGCCACAGTGCCAGAATATGTGAGATTACATTATTATTTATATTCTGTAGGAATAGACGTGTACAAATATAATGACTGCCAGTATTCTATGAGGTGAAATTATCATCCCTTTTCCAAAAATAAACTGTTTCTGAAAGGGTTAAGTGGGACATTGTTGAATTCTTGGCCAATCCTGGTCATTTTAGAGGTTTGCATGACAAATAAGCCACAAGCCACATGTTCAAGGATCAAACTCAAGCCAACAATGGTGCCAATGATCTCTGTAGTTTACTGGATGCAACACAGAAATACATATCACACATGCCATCTTGTATACCTTGAAGGGAAGTCTGCACTGTCACTTCCTAATAAGTATGCATACCAAAGAATAGTTCTGCATAGGCAACAAGATATATGCAAGCTTAGTGTGCCAAATGTAAAACACTTGACTGCAGCATTCCTGGCTGACATAGTTATTGGCCATAAGGATAAAATACTTACAAACACCACACTATTATGAGAGTATTTCCTACACACATCTGGGTATTGCATGTATGTGCCACATATAATAGCAATGGATATTGTCTGAAGTATCTGCAATTGATGAATGAATTAAGAACTGGTGTGTTATAATAAGTGATACAGCAGTATGTGAGACTGGTAGCAATGCATCAACTATGTCCGTGTGCACAGAAACTACAGAAGTGCAAAGTCTTGCATCAATGTGCGAGGAAGCTGTCACTGTGATATTGTTCACATACCAAACAATGCATGGAGCACACTGTAGAAGCACATGTTAAAACTCAAGATATATACCACATGATCGATGTCCCCAACATATTGACATTGAAATTGTTATACTGGCATGAAATCCTGACATGCATGCATATGTGTTCATGCAAACTATGATGTTGTAATACTGATATGATGTACTGTTATGTCTGTGATGCTGTACAGTCACAATACCTAGGATACAAGTGGACTTAATATTTTCATAGGAGAGTACTAAGCTAATGTTACAAGATGAAAGAAAATCTTAGTCATATTTACCATGAGTTTCACAATTTTAAATAGGTATATGAACAAAGTTCACACATTTATGAAGCCTATGTTATTTTATCTAAGACCAACTGCCTCTGTCCATGGGGGACATGGGCATAACACCAAGAGTACAATTACCATTAACCATCCATTGATTTAGTTTGCACTTGAAAAGGGTCAGGAATGGCCTTTGCTTTACATGAATGGGAAGCTTGTTCCAGAGAAGGTGTAGTGTTTGAGAGATGTTTCTATCTCTCCAACATCATTTATTATGTCACAGGCTAGGTTATCATCCTTGGGAAAGTGGCTGCCATGCAGTTTTCTTTAACAACCATCAGGGACTGATTGTAGAATGCCTTGTAGGGCAGACACAAATTGGTCCTTTGTAGACTGCAAGGGACAGAACACACTAATATGCATTTTAATCTTTCTACATAGGACTTGTCTGTACCTTCATTGTGCAAAATCTCTGGTGTTGCTCCAGGTGTTGCAGATGTGTGCTGAGTTACATGTAAAAGGATGAGTTGCTCTCAATTATTGTTGTGATGAGGGCTGAGTACAATGGAATTACAATGTCATTTGATATGGATGACATGCCCATTCTCATGAGCTGTGCCACATAGAAGGGATTTTTCAGCACTCTGGACATATGGTGCTCGAACTTCCAATTACTATCTACCTGAGTACACAGTTCACATACTACTGTGTCCACTCATTGGAGTGTGCTATCTATATTGTAATTAGCTTGGCTATTTGCTTTAAAAATGTAATAATTAGGCTTTCTGGACATTTTAGTGTGTCTCCATGACTCTGGCACCAATCATTTGTGTGAGTTAATACTTTCTGCAGTATATCAATACCATTACTAGATTCATGGATTGTCCGCAATTTGCAGTCATCCACAAATTAGGTTGGAGAAAGGCTGTCTGTGTTTGCCTTGACTTCTGTGAATTACATACCAATCAGGAAAGGGCCAAGTACAGAACCTTGTGGTGCTGCATTGTTCACTGGCCTCTTGATTAGGTGAATTCACACACTTTGACAGAATGTGTCGTTTGGGATCATTTGTGCTACACACTTGGTGATGTAGTTGTTTATGGCCAGTTGAGACAGTTTCTTTGTAATACCTGAGTGTGGAATTGTATTATATGCCTTGATCAGGTCAGGTTAGGTGTGATGCACATTCTGTCCATCATTCATGGCCTTGGAGATATTCTGGAAGAAGTAAACAAGATGTAACAGGCATGATCAAGCAATAATGATGAAAAATATGTTGTTTATACAGTCAGAAGATTACACATGTCCTTGCTGATAAGGTCCATAATGATTCTTTCCTTTGGCTTACAGATGAAGATAGTCAGGCTTAGAGGTCTATAATTTCCTGTGTTGGGTGATGGTTTCCCCCTTGTTCAGAAAGATGATTGAAGCTGTCCACCATTCTGCCAGACAATAGCCTGTCTGGAGGCTGTGGTTAAGCAGGGATCCAAATGCATCGGCTAGGTCATGTTTTGAATTACTGATGTTGTCAGGGCTTACTGATACCATATTTGTCACCTTAGAGAGCACATAGATGAGCTGCTCTCTTAAGAAAATATGCTGGGTAATGTCTGTATGTATACACTGTGTGACAAGCAGTGTGGTTAGGGGAGTGGAATCTGAGCCAAATCTGTCAGCAAGCAGGTTGTCTGTTGCTTCTGGTTGAATACTGCTAGTTCCATCCACAACCATGTCTGTCCATAGCTGCATATTCACCTTACAATTTTGCACTTACATAACAAAATATTTGGAACAGCATCACCAATTACAATCTTGGGTATGCCTCACATGACACACAGTGGAACTGTAAACACAGTTGTACATCTCCACCTAGTTCACATCATTACATTAATTGCACTTCATATGCCTATATTTTTGTCATTGGAAAGCTGTGCATGAGGGCTTGGATACCGTATATGGCTACATTACCAATGAAGTGGATGTAGTGCATGCAGAACAGTTAATGACACAACTGCTGACAGTCACCCAATGCTGCTGGACAGCACCTGAATAATTCCTTGTTAATAGTAACACAATTGTGCATACAATGATTTCCCCAAAGTTACAAGTAAGCATGACCTGGTTATATGTTTGTGTATATAAGAGCATTACAATATGTGGATGACACAATGTGCCCATGCAATCAGTATGACGCAATATTGCTGTATGTCACATGGTCACATGGCAGTTCATGATGTTAGGTATACACATGCACACAAGTGTCATACTAAAAGTGCTACTATGATGGTTGAATAAGAAATGTGTAGATTGTCAATACACTACACGACAAGAACACATGCCTTACTAAGGCAACAGTATACATAGCATCATCCCATGTCAGCATTCCTCAAGAGGCATATTACTATAGCTGTTGTGGAAGAAATATGTAATAAAATGGAAGCACTCTCCATCAGTACATTACTTCAAAACACATATTGTAATACACAGTTGTAGGGCTACCACACATCCACAGCTCAATATAGAACATGTGGATGACAGTAACATTGCCATGTACAATCTTCATAGAGTCATAAGACATTACTAGGCTAATGGCCAACATCACATAACCAAAACGGACATATCTATTTAATGGCAGATAGAAAGGTTATGTACATACATGTGTATGCATGGGATTGTATTACATATTGCCTCTGTTCATATGTGACAAGTGCATCACCCCATGACAGAATTAGCAATAACACATACAGTGGTCTGCAGATGGCTTGCAGAGGGGCCTGGAAGGGCTGTACTTCATTATGTATGTATGTATCTATGAGATGGTGAGATCCACAGTTCTACAGGAAGCATGTCATGCTGCCAGAGGGAGTTAGGTTATCTAGGACTCATGTGACTATGTTAAATATTCTCCTGAGTGAGATTCAAATGAAAAGAGATTCAAAAGATCATATACTGGCAGCAATATACCATCAACCACATACACAACAGTTGAATGGGCTCAGATTTGAATATTAGGCCTCAGTAAGTATAGAAATTGGATTCCATATGATGCAACAGTGACACCACTGCATATGTCTGATTTTAAATTGTCACAGTGCATTTCATAGAAGATTACAGCATCAGTGTATGCCGAGAAGAAGATGTTGGGATGATTGTGTCACATAAACTGTATTCACATCTTGGTGTAAAATTGTCTACCCACTCATATTTGAATGGACACACAGTCTGCTGTAAGACTAGGGACCACAAACTATCTAACAACACAAGCTAGAGAACTTCTTAGTTAATGGTCTTGCCAACACAGATATTTGAGTGTAATACTGTCAGCGCAAACTTTATAGGGGATCACATCATAAGTGTCTATTTATAATGAGAAGTAGACAGGAGTGCATGACATAGCTGTAGTCTCACACACAGTGCTAAAATTGTCTCAAGACTAATAGCAGAATGAAAATACACACACAACTTGACCACAGTGAGATTAATATCCTACCTAGGTATCTACAGAACACAGTACTTAATACAAGTGCCAGAGAACAAGTTGAGGCTATAATAGTGTCAGACAACACTTTATAGCAGTAATAGCACATGACATCATCAGTGTCTGGTGAGAAGAAGATGGTAGTAGGAATGTCTCACATGCTGTTCTAAAATGCTCTTCACAATTTGAATTAACTGCACACAAACCAGTTGATCACAGTGAGGCTAGAACCCCTACGCAGTTATCTGCAGAACATATATACTTTTAAAGATAATACAGATTTAATTAACAACATCACATTTATGTCAATTATGATAAAATTAATATGAAAGAATGATATTTTACTAGTTAGAATGTATTGGTTACTAGTGGAAATTGAACCCACTGAATTTAAATACACTACTATACTTGCCACCTATAGTTACCTTGAGCTACAGAATAAAGCATGCATGCTTGCTTTTACAGTTAAGATATGCATGTTTCATTTTCTAGCAGGATATGGATGAGGAATAATTTTAATAAAACAATGTTCCTTTCTGCTGCATACATACCTCTTACTACTCTGAGTCTTTGTAAGCATTCAGCATGCACCTTCCTGTTTGCTGAAATATCCTGAGCAGCTGAAAACTAAAGAAGGTGAGAAAAAGAGACATGAAAGCATTATACATGCCACTGTTGGGTATCTCCAACTTTCTGCATCAGTTAATGCTGTTTTATCTGTACACATACACAACTGTGGGATATCAGCAGTCCTAAGCTCATCCAGCCACTGGTTGTGTTGTGTTGTGCCTGGCTGTGCCATTTCAGGTAATTATAATGATACCTGCATTGTTCCCCAGTGGGTGTAATTCCAGTTGCACTGGAGGCAGCCTTGGCTAGACCTTTCCAAGCCTCAGACTTATACTGAGACTCAGTATAGTCTCCCTGTAGCAAACTATGGCTGTAGAACTTTACAAAGAGTGCAATGAACATTCTTGACTCCTCTGTACCCTATCTTTGAGCTTTGAATTGGGCGCAATCCTTCCCAGCTCCTCCCATGTCTGCATATGTCTTCCACAACAGTTAAAGTGCTTTCCTGCCAATTCATGCTATTGTGTTTTATACCCAGTGTGCAAAACTGCACAACTCTGCCAGGAACATTTGCACAATAGTACATGGACAGCAACATTACCAAACAGATAGGAAGGCACTTTATGAAATGGGAAGGGTAATGTGACAATTGGCATTAATTTATGGATTATCTGCTGCTGTACCTGACAAACGTTTGCCCAAAGGGCCAGACTGATGTTAAATGACTTAACTTTTAAGACCTGAATGGAAGGGGATTTTATGACTTGACACATATTTTGTGTGGCCTTACACACTGATAAAAGTAATTTGTACAACGTGGGGTTCAAACCTATGTAAAATAGAGGATACATATACTTCCATATAGTTGTTTTTTTCATCACTGCCACAGAAGAATCATTTGTTAAGCATTCTCATTAATTATATAGACACATTAAAGAGTGAGTGTTGCTATACTTTGTTAACCATTTGTGTGTATGCTCTGACAAGGTCCTGGTTCATGCATTCTCATGTGTGATGCAGGAGTAATGTGTGATAATATACTGGATATGCATATACTTATATCAATTTTTCAGAGTAGATTTCTGAACTCTGTATAAAGTCACACAATACATTCTGTGACTTGTGTAGATGACTGTCAGTAAAGTATGAAGTGCATACCAGGGCAAAAAAAAAAAAAACGTAACTACAGAGACATGATTGTCAGGATACCCCCATTATACATATAATATATATGATATCAATGGTTATGTATAGTTATTGTTATGTAATATTATCTTTATATTGTCGTTTTTGATATGAATTACAGTGGCACACCATTTAAAAAAATTGCAGTGGGCTGAATTAGAACTATGTCTCACCTGTGTTGTGGCCATGAACTTACACCTGGTGTCACAATGAAAGCCATGTAGCAGGTGTACATATTTTTTACATTCAGTACTGTCCAGTACATGGTGTATGCATTTTTTACATTCAGTACTGTCCAGAGTGCAGACCGCCATGCAGTGCTGCTTAGCATGTTTGCATGGAAGAAGGTGAAACAAGTAACAATGTTTCATTTTAGCAAGTATCAGTTTTCTTTTTTGTCTGCAGCAGTGAACCCTGTTTGTGTACAGGTAAGCAGTGTGCAAATATTAGAGGCAAAAGCTGATACACATATTTTTTAGAAAGAATATTTATGATTGTTTATCAGTAAAAATATAATGTGGGACTCAAACGATGGTCTACCAATTTTATGTATTATGTGTCTCAACATCTTTACAAGGTGTACTGCACACACACAACTGGTTCTTAGGTTTAATTTATGCTACCATCATTATCCATGGTGCTTATTACTGGGCAATGCTGCTAAGCATAATTGCACTTCCTAAGACAAATGACATGCACTAAGCTGCTTCTCATGCAAATATTAATAACAACCCCCCCCAAAAAAAACAGCTTAACATGTGTTAAAGAATTACACAGCTCTGAATTTGAACTATCAGACTAATGAAATTGCAAAACACAGTTTGAGTGTGTTATCTCTTTCCAAAACACACAGTTTTGCAGCAGCAATCAAATCATAGAGAAACAACCAATTCACATTTCCTCAACGGTATGAATGGGATATACACTTGTATATTCTTATTTGGTTGTACCTGTGTGACTTACATATTTAGTGCAATGAGTGATCACACAACCATTTCTGAATATGTTTGCACAAATGCAGCCCTGTCTTCTCTTTGTATTGTATTCATTCTTCCCTTATCTCTGCTGTAGTCTCAGACATGCAGACTATAGTGCATTGTGCATTATTCTGCTTTAACTGTATGATAAAAATACATGACAGTGAAAAACATTTGTCAGCACAGGCATGAGAGTTTGGCTATTATTGAACAAAACTGATAAATGTGTGTTGTATTGTTTCATTTAAAAGCTCACTGAAGTTAGTTCCACACTTTGGAAGTGCATTCTCGGTGATACACCCACTGCAGGGAAGGTTTTCTGAATTGTTGTTGTGTTTTCCTTCACTCTCACACTAAAACAATGAGTAAAAAGGTCACACAGAAAAAAATCAGTTAAAAACAAAAAGAAAAATTTAGCAAAGCTAGACTTTCCACTGTGTGACTCCTTAAACCTCTTGTATTAAAGGTAACATGGGATATACACAAGAACATCAGGTGTTTCAGGTAAATGGCAATTCTGAATGTCCATGACTTTTTCTTTTAAGTCTATTTACGGACAAATTCAGGCCAATAAAGCCAAACCTCACTAGCTGTGGACATGCATGCTTCTGCCTTATTCTGGCATCATCAGCACAGCAGAAGTACAATGTTTGGCTAACATTTAGAAACACAGGGTTGTCATATCCAACTGATAGACATAAAGCTTAGGGTGACTGCAAAATACCCCAACTAACAAACTAAAACAATGAGTAAAAAGGTCACACAGAAAAATCAATCGGTTAAAAACAAAAAGAAAAATCTAGCTAAGCTAGAGGTAATTTGCATATATCCCAACAACCTGTTCTGAGAGCAATAAAGACAGTCCTTCAACACAAGCAGTTAATAGTAAGCCGGACCACATCCAATGTCCAAAAATAAGTTTATTTACTCCAACAATAACCACGACAGCACAAACAACAATGGACCATTTTATCTAGACATACCAATTAAATACATAATTATAAATATAAATATAAATATGAATAAAAGTATGAAAATAATATATATATGAAAAAAAAAAAATATATATATATATATATATATATATATATATATATATATATATATATATATATATTGTGTAAGTACAAGTGTGAATACATACACACATTTCCCACCCTTTCCAATAAATAACATTACAATAAATAGTATAAATTACAAATATAAATATAAAAACATAAATATAACATTTAAAATTTAAGGTGTATTTATTTTATTTCATATATTTTTATATATTTATATATATATATATATATATATATATATATATATATATACTGGGAAAACTTAGTTATCACTATTTTACTTCTTGATTATTTTTTATCTCTTAATAGTTTTTTTTGGGTCAGCAGCAAAAATTTTTAAAACTGGAGTGATGAATATATAGTCATTAAGATTATGGTCATAATATATCAATTTTTTTCATATATTATTTTCATACTTTTATTCATATTTATATTTATATTTATAATTATGTATTTAATTGGTATTTCTAGATAAAATGGTCCATTTTTTATTTGTTTTTTATTATTATTACTATTTTTTAAGAGCAATTTTTGGTATACAACTGCGATCTATTTGTTATAAAACTGGTATATGCACCTTTAATAGGAAGTTTTTTTAGAATGGCTAAGTTAAACTAATTAATCAATTATTGTTTATGCCAGCCCACTATTGGTCAAGTATATATAAGTGATGCATTTGTTAAATTAATTGTCTCTGAAGAAGTCTCCGAAGGGAGATGAAAGCACAAAGTCCATTGTTGTTTGTGCTGTCGTGGTTATTGTTGGAGTAAATAAACTTATTTTTGGACATTGGATGTGGTCCGGCTGATTATTAACTGCTTGTGTTGAAGGACTGCCTTTATTGCTCTCGGAACAGGTTGTTGGGATTTTAGTTGTTTTTTCAGCTTTTGCTGGTGCATTTGTTACAAGTTGCTGTTTGGTGTTTCCTGGTCCAAAAACGAGGAAGTCCTGTCATGGATAATAGCAGTTTGCTGTCTGAATTAATCAAAGTCATCCAAACGCATTCGCAGCCGGACGCTATACCTTTAAGCACAGGCAGCGATATTCCCTGTGCACAAAGTAGCCCTAGAATATCAGGCGTTGGTCTGATGATGTCAGACGCCAGAAAAGAATGACAAGGAGAGGCGAACGGTCCATTTATGGCTAACACAGGACATAATAGTGGTTTGAAACATGTTTCTGGTTCAGAAACTAACTAGAGGGAGTGCAAGATACCAGAGTATTATAAAGAAGTGGATTTTGTAACTTGGCTAAATCGCTCGTTCAAATGTACGAACACCAAGGAGAAGAGAAAAGAAAGCCAAACAAATCCAACCTTTAAGGACAATTGTAAGACTTTTAAATCTTTGTTACAAAAATATAAGGCTTGGGCAGTAGAAAATTGGTATCTTGAGAAATGTTTAAAAGAAAAAATTGTGCCCAAAGGCCTTAGATTGAATAAATATCCAAATAATGCAAAGTATGATAATACGTTTTTTAAAACCATTACAGGCATTTTAAATGAGTGTGGGCTGGCTATCCTAAAAGAAATGATTAAATGAAATAATGAAAATATGGAATATACCAAAAAAGAAATTGATAGATTGTATGTGTGTATTAGTTCTGATGTTTTATTTACTGTGGATGAATACAAGAGTATTTATTATAGGGTTTTACATGATATAGATTATTATACCAATGTTAATATGAACAGAAAGCTTTCTAAAATTGAAAGAGATTTAAAAGAGTATGAAATATACACTGCCTATTATAGTGATAAGAAAAGTGATTCAAATGGTTGGGCAACTAACATCTATAGTAGAAGAAGGTATAATAACAATGGTTATTATAGGAATAATAGATCTAGGAGTGAAAAACAAGTGTATAATGAATATGAAGCTTCCGGTTTCACTAATTATGAAGGTTTTGGGAACAATAAGAATGGTTATATCAATAAGGAGGGTGTCCCTTTAGAAGTGGACAAACCCAGGAGGTTGGAGAGAATAAGGAACCGGAACCTACAACCAACCTATGCACAGATAGCAGAGAACAATACCCAGTACACAGGGAGACTACAACGACAGTTAATATTGAGGCATTACAGTTTGAAGATGAAGTGACGATTGAGAAACAGGATGATATCGATCAAATGACCACTGTTATAAATTCATTCAATAATTTTAACATTTTTAATTATACAGAGATTCAGATTAATCAGGACTATTTTAATTTATTTATAAAAGGTTTTACATTTGTACCTAGTAAACTTCCATCTATAGAAAATATTTTATTAGATATTAGATTATATACACGGAAATTAAATTTTATTCATAATTATAAAGATAAAAATATTCAGGATTATAGAAAAGAGCTTAAGAGATCAAGTGTGTACAACCCACCCCTTCAAAAAGAAATTTAAAATTTTGAGAAATGTGTTACGAAAAATATCCGTTATTTATACGATAAAAATAATGGACAAAAAAACAGGAAAAAGATAAATAATTTAACATCAATTGAATGCAACATACTAAAAGAATTTAGTAAAAATTATAAAATCTGGGTGATGAAACCGGATAAAGGTGGGGGGGGGGGTAGTACTTATGGAAAAATGGGATTATACCCAAGAAATGATGGACATACTGAACAAGGAGAATCAATATGGGATTGTATCTAAGAATGAGATAAATATATCATATAAAAAGATTGACCTCATTTTAGAAGCAACCTTTTACAGGGTATGATAGATGGGGACTTATACAATTTCTTGAAGGTACCTAAACCAGTAATACTGGTCATTTATGGAATTCCCAAAGTGCATAAGTCCATTTTAGACCCTCCCATGCGACCAATTGTATCCTGTCATGGTTCAAAAACTCAACCCCTAGCTATATATGTGGATTATAAACTAAAACACTTTCAAAGAAAATTCCACCACATTTTGGTGGATTCATGGGATTTTTTGGAAAAAATGGGGAACTGTTCCTATGACAATTAGTATATATTTATAACTATTGATGTTAGGGACTTGTTTTCTGTAATACCTCAGGAGGAAGGTTTAAGGTGGTTTGAAGAAATATTAGGAGAAATGGAATTTCTTACAGGGGATGAATATAGATTGATTTTAGAAAATATGGAGCTTGTTTTAAAATGCAATTATTTATATTTTCAAGGTGAATACTATCATCAGAAAGAAGGTGTTGCAATGGGGTCAGCGTGTGCCCCGATATATGTCAATATTATTATGTTATATTGGGAACTGAATTTTGTATTCACGTCCCCATACAACAAGTATATCAAGAAATATTTCAGATTTTTGGATGATATACTAGTTATATGGGAAGGATCTATAGATAAGATAGAAGAATTCATGGAGTTTATAAACCATACCACTACATTTTTGGAATTCACATATCAGATAGAAAAATATAGTATACATTTTTTAGATGTAAAATTGGACAAGGATTATAACAACAAGTGTTATAAATCCAACATTTATAGGAAATAACATTTTTCTAATTCATACCTGCATTACGAGAGTGACCACCCACACTTTTTGAAAAGGAACATTGTTAAGGGGCAAATGATTAGAATGGCAAGGATGATTTCGGATGACAGTGACTTTATAAAAGAAATTGGTCATTTGGAAAAGATGTTTCAGGAGAGAAGATACCCAGTGGAAGTAATTGGGGATATTAAGGAATATGTACTCAAAGGAAGAAGTGAAAAGATGTATGTTCCCCTTTTGATTATGAGTAGTAGAGGCCCTTCTAATATATCCAATATATCAGAAAAACTTATTACTTTTAAAACAAATAATGGGCATTTAAATAAGTCAGAGAGCATTAAAAATAATAATAAAAATATGAATAGATTGGGTGATTCACCATATCTTACATTGACTTTTCATAAAGGAATGGGGTGGTTAAGGAAATGTATAAATGAAACTTGGGGGATGTTCAAGGAAATGTATGGTACAACAAACATCTTTCAGGAGAAGATAAAATATAGTTATAGGAGGAACAGAAATGTTAAGTATATTCTTGAACAACAGAAAATACATAATATTCAAGGTACAAGTAGAAAACATGGAATGTTCAAATATGGAAGATGTGCCCAGTGTTCTTTTATAGCAGAACAAAAGGAAATACTACTGCCTAGTTTAGGGACAACTTTGAAAGCTAGGGGCTATAGTAGTTGTTATGCCAAGGGAGTGGTTTATTTGGCTTTTTGTAAAGTATGTTGGAAGTACTATATTGGGAAAACTGAGAGACACTTGAGGCCAAGAATATACGAACATATTAGAGATATTAATAAACAAAATGAAAACAATGCTTTATATAGACATGTGTTGAACTGCAAAGAAGCAAATTTCAAATTTTGGGTATTAGAAGAAGTAAAACAATCGGATAGAGGAGGAGATTGGGAAATGAAACATGAATATATGGAAATGATGTGGCAATTGCGTTTGGACGCATGTGGAGGAAAAGGTCTTAATGACCATATATCCATCACTCCGGTTTAAAATATTTTGCTGCTGACCCCAAAAAAACTATTAAGAGATAAAAAATAATCAAGAAATAAAATACTGATAACTAAGTTTTCCCAGTATATATATATAAATATATAAAAATATATGAAATAAAATAAATACACATTAAATTTTAAATTTTATATTTATATTTTTATATTTATATTTGTAATTTATACTATTCATTGTAATGTTATTTATTGGAAAGGGTGGGAAATGTGTGTATGTATTCACACTTGTACTTACACAATATATATATACATTTTTTTCATAATTATATTATTTTCATACTTTTATTCATATTTATATTTATATTTATAATTATGTATTTAATTGGTATTTCTAGATAAAATGGTCCATTTTTTATTTATTTTTTATTATTATTACTATTTTTTAAGAGCAATTTTTGGTATACAACTGCGATCTATTTGTTATAAAACTGGTATATACACCTTTAATAGGAAGTTCTTTTAGAATGGTTAAGTTAAACTAATTAATCAATTATTGTTTATGCCAGCCCACTATTGGTCAAGTATATATAAGTGATGTATTTGTTAAATTAATTGTCTCTGAAGAAGTCTCCGAAGGGAGATGAAAGCGCTAAGTCCGTTGTTGTTTGTGCTGTCGTGGTTATTGTTGGAGTAAATAAACTTATTTTTGGACATTGGATGTGGTCCGGCTGACTATTAACTGCTTGTGTTGAAGGACTGCCTTTATTGCTCTCAGAACAGGTTGTTGAGATTGTAGTTGTTTTTTCAGCTTTCGCTGGTGCATTTGTTATAATTTGCATATATCCCATGTCACCTCTAATACAAGAGGTTTAAGTAATCACACAGTGGAAAGTCTAGTTTTTGCTAGATTTTTCTTTTTGTAACTGATTGTTTTTTCTGTGCAACCAGTGCACAGCCATTACATGGTAAATAAAGGTTGTGAGTGTTGAATGCCATCGGTTTTACTGTATGTATATGCAGAGGATGAAAGTTGTACCTATTAGATGAATAACATGTGTGCTATCCATTGCCTCTTGGCCAGTACAAGGGCATATTATGTACACCTACATCTACCTACAGCCACAGCAGCTGGTGGTTCCCCCTCTGAGGTCCTCACCTGTGTGTGGCTGTGGTGACCTTGCCAGTGGTGGTGGAATGTGTTCTCCTTCCCCCATTGGTGTTCCTGTTGCAGTTGTTTTCTCAGGATAATACTGTGCAGGACTGTACAGACAGTGAAAATTTCAGCACAAGTACTGGGACTGTACTGCAGCCCCCCCCCCCATGTATCTAGGCACCGGAACTGTGACTTTAACAGCCAAAACACATGCTCTATGATAGTTCTTGTTTGAGCATGTTCCTCATTATAGTGTTCTTCCATGGGAGTGTGTACATTTCTGATGGAGCCACGGTTCGAGTGCATATTCTGCATCACTCCGTAAATGGCCTAGTGGAATAACCCCCTAAATTACCTCTGGTAGAGCTGAGTGTTGTGCCAGATACGGGAGTCATGGTAACTGCTGGGGTTGACAGCACACATATTCAGGATGATTCTCTTAGTGTTACAAATGATCTGGCAGTTAATGGATTAGAGGCCTTTTCTGTTTATGTAGAACCTTCCCTGTTCCCAGGGTGATGTTTTGAACTCAATGTGTGTGCAGTCTATGGCACACAAGGCTTCAGGGAAGTGCACTATGAGGTAGAAATCCTGCATAGTTATAGCTCTGTCCTCAGGGCTGTGGAGTAAATACATATAACCACTGGCATGCTGTAGCATAGCATTCAGGAATTGATGGAGGATCCTGGATTGCTGATGCCTGTGACAGTCCCAGCATGTCCTCTGTTGGTGTCTGGAAGGTTCATATAGCTAAAATTCTAAGTGCTACACATACCTTGGTCTCCTCAGTATTGGTTCCCCTTGGTTTGCCCTTGCTCTCAGTTGAGGATGACATACGCTGCAGAATTCCTGTAGTGTGTATCTATCCACTCTGTATTGCTCTACTATTTCCACCTCATGCAGACCATGAAAAAGTTAAACAGGTTCTAAACACCCCTATCCTTCTTGGCAGAGGTCTATTAGCAGCAGCAGCATAGTCTTGAGCCTGTTGCACATACACATGCAGAACAGCAAAGAGCAGCAGCTCCTAACATTCTGTCTGTGTAGTGTAGTTTCCATCATTATATTCCAGTAGCTTTTAGAATTTGAGGCCAAAACCTACACTGAGTTTACACGATCGGTTTAAAGCTTGTTGAATAGCTTCTTCTCTTAGATTGGTTGATTACCATACAATTCAGCTGCTTATGCTGTAATTAGTATACCACGTTTAGCAGGTATGCATACTCTACACACTGCGTACAGCCGCTTACTGAATACAAACTGGTGCACTATGGTGTGCATGCTGCGCCACAATACACACACAGTTTTAGTGAGCTGTGTAGGTTTATTGAATCCTGACCAATATTTTGTTCAATAATACTACATGCATTTGCTATAAATTAATATTATGTAATTGTTTGTTTGCTTTTTGTAATAAAATTAATTAAAATCTTTACTATTTTCAGAAAATATAGTGGGATCTTTTACATCTACCTGAGCTATCAACAACTCTGATATATATAGGACCTCAGTTTGAGTTTCTCATCTGAAGGATAAACAAAATATTTCTAAAACTGAAGGATTAAGATACAATTAATATAGAGAAAAATATGTATTCAGCTTTGATCAACACAGATAACTCATTTCTAATTGCTAATAACTCTTAAAAGAGGTGGAAATAATTACTGGCTATAAAATAAATAGTGAAATGTCTAAAAATATTTTTTTATCAAACGACACACTAACAGCAGATCTGGAACAAATAGCTGTATTATCAGCATTAAAATTAACAGTTATATGCTTCACCAACCAAACGAAGAATATGATCCAATAGAAATGCTAGAATATGATAAAAAAGAACACAGAGTCAAGGATATAATCAGCTGTATTTCTCCTTACTTAGTCGGGTAACACAATAAGGGCATATTCATTATTAATCATTTTGTATCTGATGTTACATTTGACAGTGATACTCCCTCACTAAGATGTGTTTTGATTAAACTTTTGTTGGAGGTAATATTCCAAGAATCACCTAGACTGGCGTAATCAAGCCAGTCTTTGGGTAAAGATTAGGTCCACTTATACAGTTATATGCAGAACTCACACTCATAAGCATCTTCTTGAAAGCCAGGATCAGATTTCAAAGGTTCAGTCTAGCTAGAGTAATAAGGCAGAGACACCTACTCTCACTATATCGAACTGTACAATCCACTCTTTCTCACATAATGACATCATCCCAGGGTGTGAGATTTTCCATACCAAGGTAATGAATTGAAAGGTGAATTTTTATGCCTAGAAAAGTTAATGAGATGATATAACATTCTATGTCATTGAATCCTACCTATTCTTAGAGTACCATAAGCTACTCTTAGGAATCTATAGGGCTGCTGAGTCTGTCTAAAGATCCCAGGCCGAGCTGCTCCATTTGTGTATAGAACCTGATACTGCAGGCTTTGAGCCTTCCTATAATACCAGGCCTAACATCCAGATAGAGCTGCATTGTCATGTGACCATCCAACAGCTCCATCTGTAAGCTGGAATGCTGAATGCAGGTATGACAGTCATGCATTACCTCTATGTAAGAAGGACGACAAGCATGCAGTACCACTAGGCCACCTGGGATTTAAATCTATTTTTAAATGCACAGTAATGTGAGCTAACCTTAAAGGTATTAATGGGATGGTATGCAATGCACACAATCACGCATGAGTATGGACACTAGCTTTCCTGACCTTTGATGCCTGTTGTACAATTGAACTTGTATGTGAGACTAGATACTGAAAGTATTCTAGCTTCCCAGCATACAGGAAGAGCTTCCATGTTGACCACTCATGCCATTGACCTTAATGAGATTCACCATCAAATCAGCCTTGTACATTGGTAAACTTCACCAATGGACCGCATTTACATGGAATGTTTCAGAATTTGAAGGAATGATGGCATACACCACCAATGTCTGTCAGCTCTTGTACAGTTAAAAACATGAAAAAAATCAAAGAGTCTTGCAGTGGAAGCAAGTCCCACTTTTGCATAGGATAATGACCCTATTAGGAACCCGGTGATTTGGCTTTGATAAGCAGGCCAAGCATCTATAAGAGCTGTGAGGGGGGAAAGATGGAATGATGAAGGTATGCCTGTTTGTCTTTCACCACAGGAAGTATGAGGATGATAAGATGATATGAGCCAGGCTATTTCTGAATTTTAAGTGAAGGCCATATTCATGACCTGTGGCCACATCAGTGAATGTGCAGGCCACAAGGGAGCATCATTAATTTAGGAGAGGGGCGGGTATGCTCCTAAAGTGATGCCCCTGCCTAACTGCTGACAACAGCCTTATGAATGACACCAGCATTAGGAGATAAGGCCTCACATATTGTGGGGGCAGCAATGGTCCAAGGCTCACACATTTCTTGCTCTTTGTCTTCACCATTCCATACAAGCTGATGACCTTGGCCATGTGCTGTTGTATAACCATGGTATCACAGTAAGAAAGGTTAGTGGGCCTAAACTGACTAAGATGTCAGTGCAATCCAGAGAACCATCACTGATTTGACAAAAAAAAAAAAATTGTGCAGATGAAGATGTGTATGATATAAAACATATCACTAGAGTGAGGAATGAACAGAATTACAGAAATGTCTGGCATTTTCACGTGTGCTTAGAATATTGTAGATAGTCAGAACACAGTGTAGTATTCCTACCTGGGTATACATGCAGCTGTTATTTACTAATATGGGGTATGCTTAGCAGTATAAATATGTGTATGCAGCATTATAACATATAATGCAATGTGCAACAGAATGTTGGTAATGATTATTACCCAATGGTAATACAATATGAGAACACAAGTTAACTGTACTTATGTGTTCACCTACTGCTCATAAGCAGTGCTAGCAGCTGTACTAACCAGCATCTCATACGACTATCATAAATTTATCATGTTGCTAAAATGTAGTTATACAATACATGTAGGCATGATCTTGAAACTGGAGCATTCCATATCCAAGAGGCTGAGTGGACTGACTTAAAATTAAACATGCAAATGTACTTATAAGTAAATGTTTTCATCTGTGAAAAAAATGTTTTAGTGGTGTTTTTCAGTTAACTTGTCATTTGATACAGTCTTTAATTCCCCAGTACCTCTGGTAATGAGAGTTGTTGAATATTACTGCCTTTGTGGAATTGATGGTCACAAGGATTTCTTACTCAACTTCTAATATTAAACTTGTAAATGGTGTGACAACTTATCAAAAAAGGAAATGTGTAAAACTTTCAAGCAGCTTTTTTAATTTAAATAGATTTATAACATGTGCAAAGTATTATGGTTAATAATATATTACAACTATGCTACTTGAGCAAGAATTCATCTATCATTCTATAACCGACTCTCATCCATAATATCTCCAATGACTGCCCACAAAAGAGATGCGGCATTCCACAGATTACCACAGGCATTGCTGTCTAAGGTCAACAAATCACAGTATTTGCTCAGAAAAATATTTTATACAGCCTGTGGTTTAAAGCTGCTTCACTCTGCCCCACTGGGGAGAACTAAATGAAAATCTGAAATGAAGGGAAGATCAATGCCAAGAGTGAAATATTAATCTGTTCATTTTATGATATGTAAATTACAGCATGTTAGATATGAAGACATACATTAAAGAGCCATAATTTCATAGTGAAAGTGAATGAAACTATATAAGTGGAAAAGAATGCAGTGGGAATAAGAAAACATTTATTGCTATGATTATTTGTATAAAAATATACAGTTTAAATAGCAGATTTTCACTGCCCTATCATAAGGGTAAATTATTTATTTCCGGATGGTGGCTCATTCAATAAGGTCTTTGCCAACTGGCTCCTAGAGCTGATGTTCATTCCTGTTTCCAGTAACTGTCTCTTTATAGGTTAAACATTATCATGATTATACTGGTTTCTATAGAAAATCCAGCAACTTATTGCATACTACATGTATTGTCTTTGTAGTATGCATGTTAATTGTAACATTGACTATTCAAATTTATGGATAATGTACTAATTAAGCACATACTTGCTTTACCTACACTATTATTATTATCAAGACACACACACACACACACACACACACACACACACACACACACACACACACACAAGTAAGCATGCACATGCACACATAGATAAAGATATAGATGTGTTGGTATGTGTGTATGTGCATGCATGTGTCTGTGTTTGTATATATATATATATATATATATATATATATATATATTATATATATATATAGAGAGAGATACATATATATATATATATATATGTGTGTGTGTGTGTGTGTGTGTGTGTATGTATATGTATGAAAATGGTCACAGTATCATGCATGGTGAACATTGAAGATTATACACAGCAACTGTAGAGTGTGCAGTACTGATTCTGGTAGCATGCTAGAACAGCAGCACAAGATGAGCTGGCAAGGACAGGGCAGTATATGACATAGGTGCTGAATAATGAGAACAGACAAAATGCAGTAGGCCACTCCTTAGCACATATGCCACAGATTTTTTGTGAGATTCCACCTGTACAGGTGTGGCAGTAAAGGTGGAAGGCAATACTCTTGAAGGCCAGATGCAGAATAAAGCTTTCATGAGACATTAGCATGGGATATGTAGTGGACCACAGTATGGGAAGGACATGAGCAGACATGTGAAGACATGTTAATCTGAAAAGGGAAGTGATCATACAGAAGTACACATTTGCACATGACAGAAAATGTGATACTAGTCATATAGAAAGGACAGAGGAACAACATGCACACATAATTGAGTGGCATATGACTAGACAGTTCCTCAGTGGCTTGGCTGCAGTGCAGAACTGTGAAGCTGTAGTTTTTGATGATTCATAACCAAACAACATTGTGTCAGGATACACAGACAGGTATAACATAGCAATAGCAGGTGTGAAAATGCAGCACAGAGTGTGCTGTGCACAACAGGGGAATATGTTGCAGTGAAGCTGACAGTGCTGCAATGCACAAAACAGGGCATTGGTAGAAATGCCACACATAATGCAGGAAGCCTATCATAGCGTGGTGGAGAGTTAGGCAACAGTCCAAAATATTGGACAATGAGGAAATGACAACTAGTACAGTTGATAAGACATTCCCCTGAATTCACCAAACTTCTGTGCAAGAATAGCTTATTCTTGCATGGAAGGGACTGTGTCTGTGCAGCATGGCAGCATGCCATGCATATTTATGACAGCATGTTGTCATGCTGTAATACGGACATGGTTCTGTGTACAAGCACAGGTGGTGTGTCTGAGCGCAGTGCTCTCACAATACACACACACCCCGTGCACTCCATAATTGCCATACAGCAATGTAAAGGTAGCAAGAGTGTCTGCGGTCACCATTACCTTTTACCCTCACAAGAAATCTGGAGCCATAAAAACAAAGGAACAAACAGGGACAAATGTGAGATATTGCTCTCACAAACTTATAAAGTCAATTAGAATGACAGGATTCACATTAGCATGAATTACCCAAAGGGTATAAAGTGTAAAACTCAAATGTCTGTCATTATTTTCTAACTGCAGTCTTTAATGCTTTGCCACTAATCTGCCAGAAAGCCACAATTGTATGACAAATGAACCAAAAATATAAGGAAAAAATCTGGACGTTCTATGAAGATCTGTACAGTTGAGAGGTATGGTGGAAACTGTTGTCCATGGAGCATACCTCTCAAATGCAAAGCATGTCATGTCATCACCATTTAAAAAGCACAGCTCCCACAGATAATGTTGCAGAAAGCAATGTGCATACCCCTACATTACAAAAATAAAACACAACAGTTTAATTTTTTTTCAGTCTGCAATAACATTTAAGCGTAGCTGAGCAGGTGTGCACATTGTGCAGCTCTGCTCAGCCTAGCTTACACATCTCAAGTAGCTAAATAGGAATATACATTAGAACATAGCAAGGCAAAAATAGCAAAGTGGTTAGAGCATTTGCTTTACAAGTAGTAGTTCCCAGTTCAATCTCCCCTGAAGCCAATTAACATTTTATATGTGAAAGCAGCACATATTTTTTAATAATTAGGTAGTAAATAACATATATTTGTTAACCAGAATAGTGTACTAGGTCCAGATGTGAGGTGTCAGTGTAATAAAGTTGTGAAACCCCCATATAAACACAAGTGCCCCATACAGTATAGTCACACAAGAATAAATGTAATGAAAGCACATAGGGGGATGTCAGGGAAGGTAAAAAAAATTATAATATGTCAGGAATGATGAATTAATCCCTTACAGCTGATAGCCTATAAAATAAAACATAAACAATGCTAAGCTTTGCACAGCTATGCTTAGTGGGTGTAAGCATTAAACATGAATGGTAAGCAATGAGTAACCCAGTTAAGTAGATTTGCCTATTGGTAAGCAGTGCTAAACCTGCCCCTATAGGCACTGCCAACTTTAGCTAAGCAGGTTTGCCCGCAGCTTAGCTCAGCTCAGCTTATTCAAAACTGTCCAATCATGGCAAAGGGCAGGAAATCGGCCATATATAAACCTTGCATGTGGGAATACAGCTCATAACTGGTTGTAGATCATCATTGTAGACAGTATAGCTGGTGTTGGAGAGGGTATGCACTTTCGGGTGCAGCGCTGGGGTATACAGCAGTCCAAGGTCATTGTAGGACTCCTTGTTAAAACCATGATGTGATACTGCTGTAGGACCAGTACCAGGGCTCCCAATATGCAGCAGAGGCCTGGGAAAGTTTCACCCATGATCTCACCAGTGCCACTGATATCCTGCGGACTGGTGAGGGTCTGGCACCACTATGTTGACTTGAAGTGGAGGAAGAGGGAGCTCTTGGACCAGTGGGTCCATGAAGCATGGCAGAGGGGTGATGTACCAGGCATGTGCAAGTATTCATATCAGTAACTGTTTACCAAAGTCCAGCCTATGTATGTGATGGATAGGTATGCATAAATGTTTCTCTATCTTCTTTACAGCTCCAGCTGAGTGGTAGGATTTGATGTATGATTAATCTGGTTATGAAATTTATATTTTAAATTTACTTATGTATAAAGGAATTGGTATTGTATTTAAGGAATGTTATGTGCAATTCTGAATCTTGATAATTAATTTAATTTATGTATTCATGTATTGTTTTTTATATATATATAATAATTATAGTTTTTAATGTATTTTTTTTTTTTAATGCTGCATAGTTTGTGAACCAGGAAGCCCATGCAAGCAGGTTGCAAAGGCTGTCTTGTGAGGCTGGTGAGTAACAATCAATCTTGTAGTATAAATACCAAATAAATATAAATGAGTAGAATGTCACCTGGCGGTATAAAAAATGGGTATGGTTTGTACTGAATAAACCAGACAATATTACAGTAATAGTCTCATATAGGTTATATATAAATAAAACTGTAAGTGCCTGTCAATAAATTCAGAACCTTGCACTGGTTGTGTTTACTCTGGTATTGTATGAATTGAAACGTGTATAGGTTATGCACAGCAACTATAGCTCTGAAAGCATTAAACAATCAAGTCTCATCTGACAAAGTTAGTGCTTCTGTAAGACATGAGATTAACTGATATGAAATGTTTAATGCACCAAGATCTGATATCTGAATAGTAATGTTGTGTTAATCACTGTTTTCCACACTGTGCTATGTCAAAATGTATGTATAGGAATGTATGTATAAGAATGTTGTAATTATAAAATCAGATTCTACAACCAAGAGAGAATGAGACAGAAAATATTCAAAGAGACAGCAGATTATCAACAGCTCATTCTGATGAAATACAAACTTGTTCCATTTTTAGCAGAAACAGTGGCAGCAAACTGTATGCATAATTTCAACTAGGATTTTGTGAATATGTGTAAAAACGGTCAGGTAGTGTTAACATAAATTTCACTTACAGGTCTTACATGTAAGAGAAGGTATAAAGTAACTATAAGTAAGCTGTAGTTATACTGTGTCCAACACCCACAGTCCAACCCTAAGGCTACAAATGACAGCAAGATAAGTAAATGCACCAAGTGGTCTCCCCCAAGAAATGTTCAAAAGTGTTATGCTGTCACAGCTACTGGTCCCTGCTGCCAACAACCAGTGTTACCAATAGAAATCAAGGCAGAGTATGGCAGTAGCATGCACACACACACACACACACACACACACACACACACACACACACACACACACACACACACACACACACATACACACACACACACATATACATAGTATGAGTGCACATATGTAACCCTGACTATGTGAATATGGTAGAAAGAGTCAGGTAGTGTTAACAAAAATCCCTCCACAGGTCTTCCAGGTAAGAGAAGGTATAAAGTAGCTATAAGAAGGCTGTAACTATACACTATGTACAAACATACCACTGCCCAAACCAAGGCCATAGGTTGTTGTAATAATACATGTAAAGTAATGATTAGAGCAATGATCATTAAAGCTGTGACCACTGCAAAAATCTACATTTGTTAGTTGAAATGTCTCTCTCTCCTCCACTTTGTCTTCACCAATAATCTAAACACATAAATGAATGGGTATGTGTTCCACCAAACCTACCATTGGGATGTGTCCTATTGTCCTACAAATGTTGAAATGTATTCCAATTAATAGTCCCTGTTCAAATACTATCATTGGTGCTCTGTTGCTATCAATGTAACCTGCATGTCTGTGTAATGCCCATTGTTGTTCCATATATGCATGTGTTCTGTTTGCTATACAAATGCTCCAAAATCTGGGGCTTTGGGTTAATGGGAATACTTATTGCATGCTGTTATAACTAATCCTGGAATGTATTTACCATTACTAACCAACATATGTTCTAGAACTGCAACACTGTAGCACTTCTGGAAAGGCCAATCCCAGTAGATCCACCTCTCTTGCCTCATCTGCCCATGACACCAGGCCCCAGTACATCTGAGATCCATCCTGGGACATCCTCTTCCAATGGTACTGCACCACTTTTGGGGGGAACTGCCTCAGGGGATGGGGCTCATCCGAAGTCAGGTCCAGGGTCAGGTGCATAGCGAGCTCCACAGAGAATTAGGAGATCTGCTATGCCACCTTGAGGGCTTCATAGTGCATTTAGAGGGTCAGCCTGCTCTTCCTGCTCAACCCCCAGCACAGGCCACCTTCAGGGCCATGAAGGTGCTGTGGTGACTGCCCATGGGTGGGACCTCAGTCCCACTGTATCCATTTGGGGACTTGTGGGCTTCTAATTACCAAGTGCCCCTCCCTGTCCAAGGTGTTTACCCCCCCACATGTGTCATATACCACCCCTGTATGCTGTCTTGTCTGTCTTCCTACCCAACCTACATCCCCAAATATACCTACTATACTTCCCCAACATCCTACTCTCACTTTAAAAAAGGGCATTTCACCCAAAAAAAAAATTTCACCCCATAAATAGCTGTCCATTTTGCACAAGTGTCCACTGGACACATTTAATCTGGTCTAATTGGCTTCACAACACATTATTGTTGTCCTCACCCCCGTCTCAAGGGTTTGAGTGTCCAAATATACCTCCAAATTTAGTATATAAGCACAGCTGTTGCTGCAGAAGAAATGGACAGCTATGGACCTTCCCTACACCCATCCTGCACATCCCTAGCTATATTTCATATTGTTTTTACCTCTTCATGCCCCCTTTTTCACCACTGTCCTATCACTCCTTTTTTTCTTTTCTTTTAAAGAAATTACATGGGGTAAGTGGGAGTAAGCAGTAGTAAGTGGGATTCAGCCTGTTTGCGCAGTGCTAAGCAATGCCTACACAGATTAAGCACTTTTAAGGCTAACTGTCTGTCAGAATAGTTAACCGAACTTAGCATTGCTTATCACCACGCAAACCTTGAAAACCCGCTTACAACTGCTTAAAAGTGCCTTAATCACTCTGTATCCAACAGCCCTTCTTCTTTCTAGCAAGCAACAAAATAATCAGCCACTGCAAGTCATGACCCCAGGACCCTGCACACAATATCCACAGCAATTTACCACCATGCCATCAGAGCTGTAGATTGCTCTGATGTTTTTTCAAACATATCATTCAGCACAGTCATTCAACAGCAGGGAAAAGGTTTATTAACATTAGTCAGGTTTTGTACATATATATGTATGTATATGGGTATGGAGATGCATATATATATATATATATATATATATATATATATATATATAGTGACTGCCAATGG